>NC_135369.1:302589-468209 GCF_049243985.1 Paroedura picta
TCGGTCCCGTCCCTCTGAGAACTTTGTAATGTGGTCTAGGACAGTGGTCCCCAACCCCCAGTCCGGGGACCGGGACCGGTCCTTGGATCAGTCGGTACCGGGCCACGGCTCCTCCTCGTCCTCCTTTACATTGGTAAAGCGGGACAACATTGACCGGGGGGGGGTCCTTGATTAAAAATTTGGTCTATATGGAGCAACAAAAAGTTTCATAGAATGCATAGAACGCAAGAATAGTATTTGTAATATATATATTTTAATTTCAACATAAGTACAATTTGCCAGGTGCCCCCAGAGGCCCCTCCAAAAGTGGGACAATCTGGTCCCCTTATTGTGAAGTTGGTAAAATGCAGAATCCAGATCACACGAGGTGAAGTTCTTCTTTCTTTCTTCTTCTTTCTTTCTTTCTTTCTTTCTTTCTTTCTTTCTTCTTCTTTCTTTCTTTCTTTCTTTCTTTCTTTCTTTCTTCTTTCTTTCTTTCTTTCTTTCTTTCTTTCTTTCTTTCTTTCTTTCTTTTACAATTTATATTCCTCCACTCACAAGGGGTCATCTCATGGTGGTTCACAAAATACCAATAAAATACAATAAAATCCCCATAAAACCCAGCAACGTCAACAACATCAACAGCACAGAATAGATGGCAGCTCACTTCAGAAACGGTCCAGCCCCAGATCCCTCCCGTCCCGCTGTGCAGCCAATGGGCCCCGCTGATGGTCATTTAGCAAGATGACCCGAGGGGAGGGGGTAGCTGTTATAAATTGGAACTAGGGGAATCCACCATCCACAACTCTGGTCACTGCCCTGACCTCAACCAAACACCTGGAGGAAGAGCTCCGTCTTACATGCCCTGTGGAACTCGGAGAGCTCTGTCAGCGGTCTGATGTTCTCTCTCCTATTGCAACCCTCTGTCCACGGAGGAAGGAGATCAGCCATTGAAGGGCTGTCCCTCGTATTCTGGCATCAATGAGACAGTGAGCTAAAAGCTCATGATCGACTGTGTCGAACGCTGCTGAAAGGTCTAGCAGTATCAGCAGTGCCCACCTGCTTTGGTCTAACAGGCGACGGAGGTCACTTTGGTGTAGTGGTTAGGAGTGCGGACTTCTAATCTGGCATGCCAGGTTTGATTCTGCACTCCCCCCACATTCAGCCAGCTGGGTGACCTTGGGCTCACCATGGCACTGATAAAGCTGTTCTGACCAAGCAGTGATCTCAGGGCTCTCTCAGCTCACCCCACCCCACAGGGTGTCTGTTGTGGGGAGAGGAAGGGGAAGGCGACTGTAAGCCGCTTTGAGCCTCCTTCGGGTAGAGAAAAGTGGCATCTAAGAACCAACTCTTCTTCTTCTTCTTAGAATCATAGAAGAATCATAGAATCCTAGAGTTGGAAGGGTCCATACAGGCCATCTAGTCCAACCCCCTGCTCAATGCAGGATTAGCCCTAGCATCCTAAAAAAGTGTGTATCCAACCTTTGCTTTCTTCTTCTTCTTCTTCTTCTTCTTCTTCTTCTTCTTCTTCTTCTTCTTCTTCTTCTTCTTCTTCTTCTTCTTCTTCTTCTTCTTCTTCTTCTTCTTCTTCTTCTTCTTCTTCTTCTTCTTCTTCTTCTTCTTCTTCTTCTTCTTCTTCTTCTTCCATCAGGGTGACTAGCACCTTGAACCTGATCCGGAAGCAAACTGGTAACCAATGGAGCTGCCGAAGAACCAGCTATTTATGGGCCCTCCAGGAGGTTCGAGTGAGGACCCTTACAGCTGCATTTTTGTACTAGTTACCACGTTGCTCTGGTTAGACCTTACTTAGAGTACTGAGTTCAAATTTGAATGCCACAAATGAAGGCAGGGCTGATCTCTAGGACTGACCGATTTGTTCCCCTTGCAGTCCAAGGGACTCCAGCACCAGAGTTCAAAAGCCTCAATTTTTTGACGCTCCGGCCTTCCTTATGTCCAACTTTCGCAGCCATACATTGCAACCGGGAAGACCATAGCCTTGACTAGATGCACTTTTGTTGGCAGGGTGATGTCTCTGCTTTTTAGGATGCTGTCTAGGCTTTGACTAGGTAACCATATATCATGATTTTAGCGGGACACTCCTGCTTTTACAAAAAATGTCCCGCGTCTCTGGCCGTTATTTAAAAGTCCCGGGAAACAGCAGCGGGAGGAGGAAGCGACCGGGATGGCAGAAGTGCGAGCCGCAGCCACGGGTCGGGGGTGACGTCTTCTGGCTCTTGGGACCAGCGCTCCAACCGGTGGCCTGGAAGGAAACTGGCAGCAACACGCCCCAGCCCCCCACCCCAGCCCGTGCCAAGGTCTGGGAGCAAAGTGGCCTCTGGGGAGCAGGTGGTGTGGCGTGGTAGTGCAGCAACCCTTTCTCCCCCGCCCCCCTCATGGGATGCTCTGCCTGGTGTCCCGCTTTACCATTTTAAAAATCTAGTCGCCTTCCTTTTGCCTGTTGTCCTGGCCTGGGCCAGTAGAGGGAGCAAGGGATATCCGCTTCCTCCCTCTGCTGGTGGAAACCGGCATTGCCAGGCTGGAACAGAACTTGTCCAGCTGAGTTAGAAGAGGTAGGAGGGGTCCCAGGGCGGCTCCCAGGGAAGCTGGAGGCCCACCCCCCAACCTGCCAGGATCCTTCCCCTCTGCTTGGCTTTCCTCTCCTTCAGCCACCTCATAAATGGCGCCAGTGAAGGTGGGGCCCCCAGGCCTCTCCTGGCACAAGAGCGGCAGAGCGGGGGCCGTTCCCTGCCCCAGCAGGCCCAGTTTCCCTGCTTCTGGAGGTTTCTGCAGGGAGGCTGCATGCCCTGCCCCCCCCCCCCAGTTTTGTAGCAGTGCCATCGTCAGCTGTTGTTGACATGCTAATTCCTGGAGGAACACGCTCCCCTCTCTGGAGTGTGCCACAGCTTGGTCACGTGTCTTTGTTTGCCTGGCAGGCTCGGCTCTTGACAGAGGTGCTAATACGGCAGACACGCCGTCATGGAGGAGTGGGATCACGTCCTTGTTAACACGCTGTTTCCCTCTAAATAAATAATTGCCCCCCCCACTTCCCTTCAAATAGGCCTAATGTGGCTGAGCTGCACCAGCCGCGCTCCTTCTCCGTGGGCCCCCGGTGGATCAGGCCTGCCGTGGGTGAGGGAAGGGGCTCACCCTCAGGGGCACCCCAAGGACCTGCTGCCCCTCCGCCTCCTGCCATTCGCTGAGCTGCTGCGAGATCTGCCCCTCCACGCCAGGCCAATGTCCACCACGGAGGCCTCGGACCTTGTCGGTCTTCCCCAGCGGGCCCTGAGGCTGGGGTCCCTGGCAAGAACTGGGGTCCTCACCTGCCCATCCCTGTGGCTGGCACAGGCAGGGCAATGGATCCATTTCATTTCACACACAAAAGCCACTTATGGCAACCATGAGCAACGTGGGAAACATCTGGCGACATTCCGGGAACAAGGTGGATGCGGGTTCCAGGGACCCTGCAAAGATTCTTCCGTGGGTCTTGAATTAGCAGGTGCAAAAGGAACCACGTCAAAGAAATACATCCTGTTCATATTTCTATAATGTAAAGCAATTGCAGAGAATGAAGTTACCTGGGGTGGAGGGGCAGATCCTCTGCTGGGCAGGCAGGAGGTTCCCGGTTCAATCCCAGGCAGCATCTCCAGCTGAAAGGACCAGGCAGGAGGGGATGGGGAAGACCTTTCTCTGCCTGAGACCCTGGAGAGCCCTGGGGAGGGGCCAGAGCTCAGGGGCAGATCCTCTGCTGGGCAGGCAGGAGGTTCCCGGTTCAATCCCAGGCAGCATCTCCAGCTGAAAGGACCAGGCAGGAGGGGATGGGGAAGACCTTTCTCTGCCTGAGACCCTGGAGAGCCCTGGGGAGGGGCCAGAGCTCAGGGGCAGATCCTCTGCTGGGCAGGCAGGAGGTCCCCGGTTCAATCCCAGGCAGCATCTCCAGCTGAAAGGACCAGGCAGGAGGGGATGGGGAAGACCTTTCTCTGCCTGAGACCCTGGAGAGCCCTGGGGAGGGGCCAGAGCTCAGGGGCAGAGCCTCTGCTTGGCAGGCAGGAGGTCCCCGGTTCAATCCCAGGCAGCATCTCCAGCTGAAAGGACCAGGCAGGAGGGGATGGGGAAGACCTTTCTCTGCCTGAGACCCTGGAGAGCCCTGGGGAGGGGCCAGAGCTCAGGGGCAGAGCCTCTGCTGGGCAGGCAGGAGGTCCCCGGTTCAATCCCAGGCAGCATCTCCAGCTGAAAGGACCAGGCAGGAGGGGATGGGGAAGACCTTTCTCTGCCTGAGACCCTGGAGAGCCCTGGGGAGGGGCCAGAGCTCAGGGGCAGAGCCTCTGCTGGGCAGGCAGGAGGTCCCCGGTTCAATCCCAGGCAGCATCTCCAGCTGAAAGGACCAGGCAGGAGGGGATGGGGAAGACCTTTCTCTGCCTGAGACCCTGGAGAGCCCTGGGGAAGGGCCAGAGCTCAGGGGCAGAGCCTCTGCTGGGCAGGCAGGAGGTCCCCGGTTCAATCCCAGGCAGCACCTCCAGCTGAAAGGACCAGGCAGGAGGGGATGGGGAAGACCTTTCTCTGCCTGAGACCCTGGGGAGCCCTGGGGAAGGGCCAGAGCTCAGGGGCAGAGCCTCTGCTGGGCAGGCAGGAGGTCCCCGGTTCAATCCCAGGCAGCACCTCCAGCTGAAAGGACCAGGCAGGAGGGGATGGGGAAGACCTTTCTCTGCCTGAGACCCTGGAGAGCCCTGGGGAGGGGCCAGAGCTCAGGGGCAGAGCCTCTGCTGGGCAGGCAGGAGGTCCCCGGTTCAATCCCAGGCAGCATCTCCAGCTGAAAGGACCAGGCAGGAGGGGATGGGGAAGACCTTTCTCTGCCCGAGACCCTGGAAAAGGATGGCACAATGTATGCTTACATACAAGGGCAGAGCGAAAGATCTCCCTGCCAGCCTGTGCTATAGGTCAGTCTCCCCTGATCCAGCAGACAGATCCAACCACGTGCTGGCCAGTTGTTGTTGCAGGATGACGATGCTGACTTGGACTTCCAGCTCTGGTCTCGGCAGGTCTATGGACCCAACAGGGCCCTTCACGCGGGGCCTGCACTCTCTGGGTCCTGCTGGGGCTGGGAGAGTCAGTAGGCTGCCCCTCCCCAGAATCCCAACAATGATGATGAGGATGATGATGAGGATGATGATTTATTACCTGATGCTCCCCAACATTAGAGCAACAGAAGAGCTGGAGAGCAGGGCAGAATCAGAGAGGATTTGCAAGAAACATGTCTGTGTGTGTGTTTGTTTGTTTGTGTGTGTGCATTTGTGTGTGTGGCTTGCACTGGGGAAGAGACAGACATTCTCATCAGAGGGCTTTGGGCTCCTTTGGGCCCTGGGCAGATGACGACTCTCCCCAGCTGTCAACTGTCAGCCCCTTTCGCACGGAACACGGTGGTTGCCAGACTCCAGATATTGGCTGGAGATCCCCTGAACTATGACTGGTCTCCTGGCTGCAGATATCCGTTCCCCTTGGAGAAAAGAAGAGTTGGTTCTTCGTTGCCGCCTTTCTCTACCTGAAGGATGCATGTGGAGGAGGAGGAAGGGGGGATCCCGCCCGGCTCAACAATTAGGAGTCTGTGCCCCTAACCACTACACCAAGCTGGCTCTCTCAAACAGCAGCCAACAGACCCCCTTTGTGGGTGGACTCTGGCAGAAGACCCCTCCCAAACCTCCAGGTATTTCCCTGCCCAGAGTTGGCAACCTGAAGCCCTGCATGCCCCCTTTCCTATGCAGAATGCCGTTCCGTTCCGTACAGGTGGGATTCGGCACCTCCAGCGGGGGAGGGTGGCAGCTGAGCTTTGAAGAATGGCCAGAAGTGCCAGCCATGCTAACTTCCCCTCTGGCCCCTGCAGGCCATGCTCCACCTGCCTTGGAGTCGCCAGCATGCCTGGGCCAGAGCTGCCCTGCGGAGGAGGGTCAGAAAGAAGTCTGTGGGGGGGGGGAGGGAGAGGTTTCCCCACAAAGTCCTCCTTGCCGAGGCATCATTGGGATGGGGAACAGTCCCTCTGCACCGTTTCCTCCCCAACGGGAGCTCTCCGCTTTCTTCCTCTTCATCAGAAGCCCCCCTGATCGTCCCGCCTCTTTCCTTGGGAATAAACGCGTCATTCGGAAGGGATGTTTGATTTGGAGCAGACCCCTCCCCCCCAAATAGGGAATGCGGGCAGCACAAATTGGGCTTCCCACAGTCCTTTGAGGAAGGCGGTTGGTTGCCAACCATTCCTGAAGAAAACGCTGCCCTCACCGGGAGGGAGGCAGCTCTCCTGGGGCTCCAGGGCAGGGGAAATGCCAGCATTCTGCGGGGGGTTGGACTAGATGGCCCCGGAGGTACCTTCCCACTCTAGGATTCAATGAAAGAAAGCAAAGGCAGAAAGGAGAGGAGAGAAAAGAGCCAGGCCTTGCAAGGAGGCAGCCGCCTCTTCCTCTGCACACCCTGAACTGTGGGGCAGATGCTTCTTGGGGCTGCCCCACAGAGGGGCCTTCCCAGAGTGTACCTGGGGCCAGCTCCCGCGCTGGGAGAGCCGCCTCCCCAGGGTCCAAGGCTCTTTTCAGGTCTCCCTCTCCAGTGAGACCTGCCCCTCCATGCATTCTGACGGACAGAATCCTCCCAATCAGGGTTGTGCAGGCCGCGCTCGCTGCCTCACTGTTCAACAGGTGTAGCCTGCAAGGCAGCAAATGTACCGAAGGAAACCGCTGGAGATCACGTGAAGGAAAGTGGTGGCGTGGGCAGCCTGTGGCCCTCAGGGAAGGCCTCTGGGGAGGGAGGGGGGCAGGAGGAGACGGTTCCTTCTGCAGTCTTGTGGGTCCTGAGCTTGGCTGGACTTGTGGGCCCAGGGTTTGGGGGGGAGGCTGGGGAGGGAGGGGTCTGGAGAAGGAGGGGCACCATGCCCCAGAGGCCACCCCCTGTAGCAGCCCTCCCCCCCCCAGGGGAACTCATTTCAGTAGTCTGCAGATTGGATGTAAGGGGTCTGGAGAAGGAGGGGCACCATGCCCCAGAGGCCACCCCCTGTAGCAGCCCTTCTCCCCCCCCCAGGGGAACGCATTTCAGGAGTCTGCAGATAGGATGTAAGCTTGGATATGGTCTCCAGGTCCCACCAGGCAGTTGGCAACCTACTGGGCAACGCTGGGCCCACACCCCGTGGCCACTTTCCCTGGAGGGGAAGGGAGGGGCTGGCTCTCCCCCTAGCCCCCCTTAGCCCACCGGCCGGGGCCCACCAACTGAGCCGTCCCCCCACTTATTTCCTCCGGATTTGTGGGCCAGGAATGCTGCTCCCAGGAGGGCACTGAGAGGGGCGCTGGAGAGAGTGACGGAGTGGGCACATGAAGACGGCACCGGATGACTTATTTATGGGAACATCTCGGCAGATTTGTCGCTCCATAATTTATGGCACTCGGGCGTTTAGCCTGGGTCGCCCGTAAATAATTCACTTATGATAAACGAAGGGATGTTTTATGATCTCCTGAATCATAGCCTCCCCCCCCCAATCCAGAACCGTGAATTTGAGGAGAGATGGTGGCCCAGTGAGAGCCACGGCCTGGTCACCCCAAGGGGGAGGGATGGAGAAGACCCCCGCCCCCCACCCCCCACCCCCACCCCTACCTGCGTGGCTTTTGTGGGGAAGATGGCTCCCCTCAGGGCACCGCCAGGTTGGTGGAGGAGGAAGTTTTAATGCCCTTTTCACTACCCAAAGGAGTCCCAAAGTGGCTTTAACACCTTTCCCTTCCTCCCCCACCCCCCACATATCTTCTCAGGAACTTAGAAACCACCTCCCCCCCTGACAGGAGCTCATCCAGTCTCCTCCTAAACTTCCAAGCAAGGAGACTCTATTTATTTATTTATTATATTTATATACCGTGGGGCCATACAGGCCATCTAGTCCAACCCCCTGCTCAATGCAGGATCAGCCGAAAGCATCCTAAAGCATCCAAGAAAAGTGTGTATCCAGCCTTTGCTTGAAGACTGCCAGTGAGGGGGAGCTCACCACCTCCCTAGGCAGCCTATTCCACTGCTGAACTACTCTGACTGTGAACATTTTTTCCCTGATATCTAGCCTATATCGTTGTACTTGTAGTTTAAACCCATTACTGCGTGTCCTCTCCTCTGCAGCCAACGGAAACAGCATCCTGCCCTCCTCCAAGTGACAGCCTTTCAAATACGTACTTGGGTGTCAGTCTGCATGTCCTTAAATACTCTTTGGAGTGGTCTTCTTTGTACTTGTCACAATGGGATTCAGGTGCACATGGCAGGGGTAGTCTTACTGAATCTTCTTGAGAAGGGGGTCGGTGTAACGGATTTGATAGAGATCCACCGCCCATTTGGTGCCCTCCGAAAGGGGCGTCCAGGCCCACTTACTGGGAAGGCACTAGGGGAGCCCCAGTTGCTGGGCAAGGGAGGCAGTCTGGGTATACATATAATATTTGGGAGGCAGTCTGGGTAAAGGAATACTCTTGGGTGGGTGGTCTGTGTACTTGTCCCAGTGGGGTTCATGTGCACATGGGAGGGTGGGTGGGTAATCTTATCGAATGTTCATGGGACAGGGTTCTGTGTACTGGTCGCAAAGGGGTTCAGGTGCACACCCCAAGGTGGGTAGGTAGCCTTATTGGGTCTTCCTGGTACGGGGGTCTGTTTCCTAAATTGTAATAGCGAGAGCCCCTCCCCACTGCCCATTTGGTGCCCTCCGAAAGGGGCAGTCCAGACCACCTACTGGGAAGGCCCTGGGGGAGACCTAATTACCGGGCAGGGGAGGGGCCTCCGCACGCATGTGTCCTGAGCTCAGAGTGGTCTTCTTCCTTTAAGGTTGTTTAATGCTCTTATGCTCCTGGATCTCCTGCTGAGTTGTGGCATCTCTGCAGCCCTCGAGGCAGAGCCCCTCCCGTCTCCTGCTTGCATTTCAAAGCCTCATCCTGGCCCTTATCGCCTCACCTCAGGACTGGCTTCCCCTGCTGGGCAGGCTAAACCCCACCTGGCTGGCGGGGCTGTTTGGGCACCTCCAGGATCAGAGAACACTTTTGCTCTTTTCCTCCGCTCCCCCAGGAGAAAAGCAGCTGCTTTGGAGGGGGGGCCTCAGAGCATCGCAACCCACTGGGGTGCCCCCCCCGCCAGCCCCGCCCTCCGCGGGCCCCAATCCCCAACCTCCAGGCACCCCCAAATCAGAACTGGACCCCCCTCACCCTTCCCGCCAAGACTGACAGGACAGCTGGATTCCAGCTGTTTTGGCCCCACGCACCCCATCCAGACAGGGCCCCTGCCCCTCCGTTCATGGGGGCTGCGCTTCTCTCCCGAGGGAGGGAGGCCCCAGGTGTGTGGCCCACTATGGGGGAGGGTGTGGGGGGGGCAAAGGACGCAGAACGAAGCTTGGGCCTGGTCAGGCACCGCCAAGGCCAGCGGCCTCCTCCCTCCATCGGCCCGCACAGCACTGTCTTCTGCCCAGAATCCCTCGGCCGTGGTTTGACAGGAGCCGCCGGACTCGGACCTTGGCTGGACCCACGACCCAGGCCTCTCGATCCGAGGGCAGAGCTGCCGCAGACTGGGCAGAGGGGGTGGGGGGCTGTCTGTGCACTCTGGGGGTCCTCGGCTGGCGTTGTGCGGATGGGGGGCCTGTGTCCGGCCAGTTTGCGGCGGCAGTGGAGGGCAGGGGAGGGGGCACCTCAGAGGTCTCCTTCCCGGCTGGCTTCGGCTTTCCCGGCTCCCAGCTAGAGAGGGAGAGACGTCCTCCATCTCCATCTTGCCGTGGCCAGAAGCAGGCAGCTCTCCCGCAGACAGCAGCTCAGCAAGGGGCTCTTTCCCTCAAGGGGAGGCGGCCGCTCCTTCCTGGATGCTGCAGTTTCTCCACGGACTCTTTGCTTCCCAGCACGGCCCCCTGAGAAGCAGCGTCCAAGCCCAAAAGACCCTGAGCAGGCAGGGCGGGGGTGGGGCGGGCCCCCTGGCCGGCCCAGAGCAGTGGAGCGGGGAGCCTGTCAGACCCGGGTTCGAATCCCCACTCAGCCATGACGCTCGCTGACAGCTCCTCTCTCCAACCCCGCGGGGCTGCTCTGAACTGCAGAAAGGAACTCCACGGAGGATCCTGACCAGCGTCGCCAGTCCAGGTTGAGAAGGGCTCGTCCGTGGATTGCGGGAGGACGGGATGAGAAAGCAATTTCAGTTTAGAAAAAGATAAAGAAGGGGAGAGGCTGATAAAATTAATCATGGAGGAGAGGCCAAAAAGCCTTCTTTCTTTGTGTCTCAAAAGACGAGAACATGAGGGCATCCAGTGAAGCTGACGGGAGGTAGCTCCAGGACGGACAAAAAGAAATATCCAGCGAGTGGTTAAAATGCGGAATTCGCTGCTAGAAGAGGCCGTGATGGCCACAGATGGTTTAAAAAGAGAAGCACCATGGAGATGTCCATTGGAGGCTCCTAGCCATGGTGACTAAAGGGAACCTCGGTGCTCAGGGGCAGTCTACCTCTGGATCCCAGAGCCAAGAGGCAACCTCAGGGGAAGGCCTCGGCCTCTCTGCCCTGTGGCTGGCCCTGCAGAGGAACTGGCTGGCCCCTGGGTGAGACGGGAGGCTGGACTGGAGGGACCCTCCCTGGCCTGACCCAGCAAGGCTCTTGAGGGTCATCAGGTCTTCTGGGGTCTGGCAACAGGAGCAGAGGGCTCCAAGGTCCTGTTCACTCTGGGTTGGTGGGGGAGAGATCACATACTGTGTCTACATCGGATTCTTGGATTGGGTCTGCAGTACTTGGCTGGCCCAGAGAAATCCTTGGACTGATGAATTAGAATCATAGATCCTAGATTTGGAAGGGACCAACAGGGTCAACCAGTCTAACCCCTGCACAATGCAGGAACTCACAACTACCTGCCAACCCACAGTGACCCCAATTTCATGCCCAAGTGATCTCTCCACCAAGAATATCTCCGGAATCCAACCTGGGCTGGAGGGAATTCCCCTCCCATCCCACAGTGGGTATGAGCAATCCTCAGGGTCTGCAAGGAAGGGCCACAAGGGACAAACCCTGGCCCATCCCTTCCTCCCCTCCCCACTCACCATCTGCCCAACTTCATAAAATCAGCATTTCTGCCAGATGACTCTCTAGCCTCTGCTTAAAAACTTCTAAAGAAGAAGAACCCACCCCCTCCAGAGGAAGCTAGTTCTACTGGGGAACAGTTCTGTCAGGAACGTCTGGGTGTTTAGCTGAAAATCCTTTTACATTAATTTCAACCCGACCCTCTGGGGCAACAGAAAACAACTCTGCTCCATCCTCTATATGGCAGCCCTTCAAGATATGTCTCACCCATCCCATAGGGATGCATTTAATTTTCCCTATTGAAATTCATTTTAGCCCAGTATTTTGGCCTGTTAGTTGGCAAAGGAAGTTTTCACTGTTGAGAACAGGGTGATCCAGGTGTAGAGTTGGGCTCAGGTAGACAGATCCGGAGGGGTGGCCGGGGGAGGCTGTCTGCAGCAGGAGAAAAGAGCCTCCGAGGCCAGGAGCAGCTTCAGGACTAGCCCTATTTGGGGCCGGGGGAGGCGCTTCCCGGAGTCCCTGCTGCAGATTATTCTTGTTCTTGTTGCTCTCATTATTATGATGTTCGTAAATTGTGGGTTTGCAAGGATGGACGCCATGCAGCTGGGCAAACCAACAGCTCCTGACTGTCCTCAGGGTGAGGGCCTGTTGAGGCAACAGCTCCCCCAGGTCAAAGGCCCAACAAGACTATGCAACAGAAGAATCTCCGCAGGCCCAGAGGCGCTCGCTTAGTTTGCAGGGCTGGGGTCCCACGACCGGGGGCTGTGAAGCACATGGCTGTTTGGGGGGCAGCTAGAACCCTGCTTGGCACCTCTAGCTCAGCCCTCCAGCTCAGGGGTCCACAAAGCGGAAACGGCCAGCTGATAGTACCGTTTATTGTGCGCGGCTCACGCGGTCCAGAGCACGCCAGCCGCAGAAATCACACGCCTGGCGAGGCCCACAAGGCCCGTCCTGGGGCTTCCCCACGCGGAGCGGCCCAGTCCCGAAGGGGCAGGAGATGCAGGAGAGAATCTAGGCAGCACCCAGTGAGATTTTTAAAAAAGAAAAAAATGAAATCCAAGCGATTCTCTCGGAGTAAGCGGATCGATGCAAACGGAGCGGAGAGGAGAAGTCCATTTTGAGCAAGTGTATCCGTCCTTCTCCAAAGCGCCCCGAAATCCGGCCAGGCTCTGCGCGGCCTCTCGGCGCCACCTGCCGGACAGCCCGGATACTGCAGAGCATCGTCCCCCCTCCCCCACCGCTTGGGGCGCTGCAATCTTCCCGCAGGTGGGCTGGCGGCTGCCGGTCCCTGCCGACAAGGCTGCCCCACCCCACCCCCCGGCCCGTGGGGCTGTCTGCCCCTTGCCAGAGGTGGAGGCTCGCCCAGGAGAGGAGGGCTGCGGCTGGGGCTGGCTATCTTCTGCGGCCAGTTGGAGGGCCGGCCGGGCTCCCTTCCGACGGGGACGGCCTCGTCCCGGTCACTGCACCAGCAGCAGCAGCAGCAGCAGCGGCCCCAGCAGGCGGGCGAGGAGGAGCCCTGCGGAGAGAGAAGGCGGCAGGGGGGCAGCATCAGCGGGACGGAGCCCACGACCCCACCCCGCCCCCACCCCTGCCCCTGCCCCGGCCAGCCCGCTTTCTCCCCAGGAACTGCGCTTGGTCACCTGGAGGAAAGCTGGGACTCCAGGAGATCTCCAGGGCCCCCCTGGAGGCTGACAACCTTAGCCGGGGGACTTCTGTGGGGATCTCATGACACCAAGTAATCATAACGGTAAATGCAGCTGCACTGCAGGGCAAGGGGTCTCTCTCATCTGGGGCTGGGAGCCCTCCAGGTTCCATCAAGGAGGGCGCTGTAATAGGCTAGAGTTTTGGCCAATCAGGCCTGGCAGGGCGGCCTTTCTCACCCTCTCCCACCTGAGACCTGCACAGTTCAGGTAGTGCTGTACTGAAGGCACTGCTAATACGTGGGACACCCTGCAGCATAGCAATGGGCATTGCCTTCTGTGGCTCCAGGGTCTAGTCCTGAGGAGCTGGCTGGCCCCTGGGGGAGATGGGAGGCTGGACCGGAGGGACCCTCCCTGGCCTGACCCAGCAGGGCTCTTCTGAGGGTCTTCTCAGGGGAAGGCCTCGGCTTCTCTGCCCTGTGGCTGGCCCTGCAGAGGAACTGGCTGGCCCCTGGGGGAGACGGGAGGCTGGACTGGAGAGACCCTCCCTGGCCTGACCCAGCAGGGCTCTTCTGAGGGTCTTCTCAGGGGAAGGCCTCGGCTTCTCTGCCCTGTGGCTGGCCCTGCAGAGGAACTGGCTGGCCCCTGGGTGAGACGGGAGGCTGGACTGGAGAGACCCTCCCTGGCCTGACCCAGCAGGGCTCTTCTGAGGGTCTTCTCAGGGGAAGGCCTCGGCTTCTCTGCCCTGTGGCTGGCCCTGCAGAGGAACTGGCTGGCCCCTGGGTGAGACGGGAGGCTGGACTGGAGGGACCCTCCCCGGCCTGACCCAGCAGGGTTCTTCCGAGGGTCTTCTCAGGGGAAGGCCTCGGCCTCTCTGCCCTGTGGCTGGCCCTGCAGGGGAACTGGCTGGCCCCTGGGTGAGACGGGAGGCTGGACTGGAGGGACCCTCCCTGGCCTGACCCAGCAGGGCTCTTCTGAGGGTCTTCTCAGGGGAAGGCCTCGGCCTCTCTGCCCTGTGGCTGGCCCTGCAGGGGAACTGGCTGGCCCCTGGGTGAGACGGGAGGCTGGACTGGAGGGACCCTCCCTGGCCTGACCCAGCAGGGCTCTTCTGAGGGTCTTCTCAGGGGAAGGCCTCGGCCTCTCTGCCCTGTGGCTGGCCCTGCAGGGGAACTGGCTGGCCCCTGGGTGAGACGGGAGGCTGGACTGGAGGGACCCTCCCTGGCCTGACCCAGCAGGGCTCTTCTGAGGGTCTTCTCAGGGGAAGGCCTCGGCCTCTCTGCCCTGTGGCTGGCCCTGCAGAGGAACTGGCTGGCCCCTGGGTGAGACGGGAGGGTGGACTGGAGGGACCTCCCTGGCCTGACCCAGCAGGGCTCTTCTGAGGGTCTTCTCAGGGGAAGGCCTCGGCCTCTCTGCCCTGTGGCTGGCCCTGCAGGGGAACTGGCTGGCCCCTGGGTGAGACGGGAGGCTGGGCTGGAGGGACCCTCCCTGGCCTGACCCAGCATGGCTCTCCTGAGGGTCTTCTCAGGGGAAGGCCTCGACCTCTCTGCCCTGTGGCTGGCCCTGCAGAGGAACTGGCTGGCCCCTGGGTGAGACGGGAGGCTGGACTGGAGGGACCCTCCCTGGCCTGACCCAGCAGGGCTCTTCTGAGGGTCTTCTCAGGGGAAGGCCTTGGCCTCTCTGCCCTGTGGCTGGCCCTGCAGAGGAACTGGCTGGCCCCTGGGTGAGACGGGAGGCTGGACTGGAGGGACCCTCCCTGGCCTGACCCAGCAGGGCTCTTCTGAGGGTCTTCTCAGGGGAAGGCCTTGGCCTCTCTGCCCTGTGGCTGGCCCTGCAGAGGAACTGGCTGGCCCCTGGGTGAGACGGGAGGCTGGACTGGAGGGACCCTCCCTGGCCTGACCCAGCAGGGCTCTTCTGAGGGTCTTCTCAGGGGAAGGCCTCGGCCTCTCTGCCCTGTGGCTGGCCCTGCAGAGGAACTGGCTGGCCCCTGGGGGAGACGGGAGGCTGGACTGGAGGGACCCTCCCTGGCCTGACCCAGCAGGGCTCTTCTGAGGGTCTTCTCAGGGGAAGGCCTCGGGCTCTCTGCCCTGTGGCTGGCCCTGCAGAGGAACTGGCTGGCCCCTGGGTGAGACGGGAGGCTGGACTGGAGGGACTCCAACATGCTCCATCCTTTGGCTTCACTTCCTTTTTCAAGCATGGGCAGCTGCCGGTGGGCATCCTGGCACATTCATGAAACTATCTCCAAGGAGGGTGATGGGGAAGGGAAGGCTCCGTTGAGCTCTCGGGAGGACCAATCCCCCCCCCTGGCTGGTCTGCCCTGGTGTGAGGGTCTCCGACCCTTGGGATCGGCTGGGCCCTTTCTTCTGGGGGGGGAGGGGTTCCTCACCTGCAGCCTGGGTTGCCGAAGAGGAGGAAGAGCAGGCCTCCTCGTAGGGGGAGACTTGGAGGGAGTGCCTTGTGCCGAGTGCTGTTGCCGTGCAGGTGAAGGACTTTTCCTTGTCTCCAGGGTGCAGGGTGACGGGGAGGACGGGGCCCTTCAGTCCGGGCCCCCAGCTGTACTCCACACGGTCCCTCGTCCCAGCACCTGCGTTGCACTCCAGGGAGAAGCTGCAGCTGCCATTGCCCGACACCATCCTCGTGGTTGTGATGTCTGTGCAGAGAAGGGGGGGGGGGGGACACCAACAAGATGCAGAAAGGCACCGTAGGAAATTCCCTCACCCCCCCTCCCACAAACTGATCTGTGGAGTGGGAGCCCCTCAGCCCCCTTGCTCGGTCTCCTCCGTTGTGCTTCAGATGCCTCTGGAAACCCGCCTGCTGCCGCGGGGTGGGGTGGGGGTTTTGGGGGGGGGTAGCCGTTTGGGCCCGACAGGGCTCCGTTTTATGGGGTGCCGCCCATTGGGGTAGCATGTCTCCTCATCCCCTGTGGGACTCATGCGTGCTTTGGGGAAAGGGCAGGGGGGGGAGTAAACATTACATTGTGGAATGGGCAGAAGGGGGAGGAACACTCCGCCCCTCCCCCTGCACAGGAAGGAGAGCCCGGGGGGGGCCCCACTGCGGAGGGGCTGAAGGGCATGAGGGCGGGTGTCCCGGGGGCCCAGGTGTCCTGCTGCTTCACACCGGCACGGCTACCCTCTTAGCTCTCCCTTGGGAGGGGGAGGCTTGGAAGCAGAGGCCGGGGGGCCCCCCAGGCAGGCGCCCGGATCGTGGCCGATGAGTGGGGGAGGTCAGGAAGGGCTCAGCCCGGGCTTGGCTCTGGTGGCCCCTTGTCCCGTACCAGGGAAAGGCCTGTCCCCACTTCGGGGTCAGGAAAGACGGGGGGATTTGGGGGTGGGGACTAGGGAGGATGAGGCTGGTGGAGAGGAGGCTCCCCCCTCCAGAGCAGCCCTTTTCTCCCGGGGAAGTGCTCTCGGTCACCTGCATGGCCGGAGACCTCCAGGGGCCATGGCAGGTGCAGCAGCAAACAGGAACAAGGATGCGAAGAAGCCGGGAAGCCAAAGAGGCCGACAGAGAGGCTGCGGTGGCCCTCCCAAATTAAGGGCTTTGAAGCGGAGCCTCCCCATCAGCGTCTTCGGCTCCTCGACCACCTGCAGGATGGACCCCCCCCCCCATCAAGAAGGCGTCTTCCTCCAGGCAGGCAGGGAGGCTGGGGGATCCTGGAGGTCATTGGGGCAGTGTCAGGTGTGGGGGGGGGGAGGGGGGAGTTGTGAATTTCCTGCATTGTGCCCATGGTGCCCTGCAATGACCCCGGAGATCCCTTCCAGCTCTGTGCATCTCTGACCGCCTTGCCCAGCAGGGGCTCAGTGGCTGCAGGACAACCAGGACAGGTCTGGGTCATTGCTCCACTCCCCGGAGCTCCCCTCTGGAGTCTGGGACCATTTCTGCTCAGGCCTCAGGCCTGTTTCTAGCAAGCTGAGCAGCCTCGGTGCCGAGGAAATGTCCAGTGGGTGCCCAGACCCCCTGCCCCCACGGGCCCACTCTCCCTGCAGGGATACACGGCAGGAAGGTTCTGCTGCTCCTGCCAGGTTGCTGGAGTGGCTTCGTCTGCAGCCTGAGCTCCCTTCTGTGGCAGATGTGCAGGTGTGTCTGTGTGTGGGGGGGGGGCTGGATTCTGGAACGATGGAAGGCCGCGGGGGACAGCCTGGCCTCTGCAGACCTCAGACTCTAAGCAGGGTCAGCACTTGGTCGCGAGACCCCTAAGGAAGACTCTGCAGAGGAAGCTCACAGAATCCTAGAATTGGAAGGGACCTCATGGGCAGGAACTCATAAATACCTGCCCAGCCACAGTGACCCCGAATTCCATGCCCAGGTGAGACATCCCTACACCAAAAATCTCCAGATACAGATAGCCTGGATGTCTTCCAACACTATGAGTCTAGTTCAGCAGTGGGATGGGCTGCTTAAGGAGGTGGGGAGCTCCCCCTCACTGGCCGTCTTCAAGCAGCGGCTGGACAGATCCTTCTCCTGGATGCTGGAGGCTGATCCTGCACTGAGCAGGGGGTGGGACTAGATGGCCTGCATGGCCCCTTCCCACTCTAGGATTCTGGGAGTCTAGTTCAGCAGTGGAAGGGGGTGCCTAAGGAGGTGGGGAGCTCCCCCTCACTGGCCGTCTTCAAGCAGCGGCTGGACAGATCCTTCTCCTGGATGCTGGAGGCTGATCCTGCAATGAGCAGGGGGTGGGACTAGATGGCCTGCATGGCCCCTTCCCACTCTAGGATTCTAGGAGTCTAGTTCAGCAGTGGAAGGGGCTGCCTAAGGGGGTGGGGAGCTCCCCCTCACTGGCCGTCTCCAAACAGCGGCTGGACAGATCCTTCTCCTGGATGCTGGAGGCTGATCCTGCACTGAGCAGGGGGTGGGACTGGATGGCCTGCATGGCCCCTTCCCACTCTAGGATTCTAGGAGTCTAGTTCAGCAGTGGAAGGGGCTGCCTAAGGAGGTGGGGAGCTCCCCCTCACTGGCTGTCTTCAGGCAGCGGCTGGACAGATCCTTCTCCGGGATGCTTGAGGCTGATCCTGCCCTGAGCAGGGGGTGGGACTAGATGGCCTCTATGGACCCTTCCCACTCTAGGATTCTAGGAGTCCAGTTCAGCAGGGGAAGGGGCTGCCTAAGGAGGTGGGGAGCTCCCCCTTACTGGCCGTCTTCAAGCAGCGGCTGGACAGATCCTTCTCCTGGATTCTTGAGGAGGTGCACTGAGCAGGGGGTGGATTGAATGACCTCCAGGGTCCCTTCTGACTCTACGGCATAGAAAAGAAGCAGCCCTGAGAAATTTCCAGAGTGCCCTGAGTGTCCCCACTGGGGCTGTGGGGGCCGTTTACTCGGAAGAGCGTGGCAGGAGGCCGGCAGGGAGAACAACGGGGTGCAACACCATCTTCTGGGTTCCCTGTTGGGGGGGGGGGTGGATGACTGCTGGGGAACCAGCCTGACCTGTCCTGTGTGGAGCAGCTTCTGGGGCCAAGGGTCCCAGCCAGGGCTCTCCTGGCTCCTGAAGATCCCAGCAGTGGACTGCATGGATCGCCCTGAGGTGTGTCAAATTTTAATGTCTGCATTGAGAGCAGTTTTAAAGGCTTTATGGTTTTAACGCTACCTAGGCCAATTATGGGGAAGGCACTGGCAAACCACCCCGTATTGAGTCTGCCATGAAAACGCTGGAGGGCGTCACCCCAAGGGTCAGGCATGACCTGGTGCTTGCACAGGGGAGACCTTGACCTTTAGGCCAATTATGTTTGTGACTAGCAGTGTACTCTGCCCTGAGCCGGTCGGGGTGGGTGAAGAAGAGAAATGAAGAAATGAAGAATGGAACTTACCGATCACGACCAGGTTGTATTGCTTCAGGGTGACTTCCAGGGGATCCTGGAGCTCCACCACTTCATAGCACCCCCCGTCGGCTAGGGTCAGGTTGCGGATTTCCAAGGCCCACCTCTCTTCAAGGAAGTCTACTCTCCCCAAATATCCCGGGTTCAGGACGGTCAGGGGGGTCCCTGGCTGCCATGATGCCACTGCCTCCGAGGAGCCCCTGGAGGAAGACCTCCAAAGGAGGTTGGAGATGTTGGACCCTGGCGGGATCTCCAGCAGGAGGGTGGCCGTGTCCCCCACTCGGTAGGTGAGATCCTGGGTGGGGGTCTCTTTGGCAGAGGTGAGTCCTGGGGAGATAAACCAACATGAGGAGGAACCAGGGATGAGCTCACAACCCATCAGTGGAGGAATGAATTAAATGAATTGAATAAATATTATTTATCTATTTCTTATATTTATATACTGCCCTCCCCTGTGGCTCAGCCTTCTTTATTTAATTTTATTCCAGGCATTTATTATCCGCCTTTCTCCAAAATGGAGCTCTATGTGGGCCCACCCTTGTCCTTGACCAGAAATTCCAGCTGGTGCAGAATAGACCTTCTAGGGTCCTCATTGACACACCTCATTTATTTATTTATTTTATTTTATTTTTTAATTAAATTTCTAATCCGTCACTCCCAAAAAGGCTCATGGTGGGTCACAAAAGTGCATAAGATCCCCAATAAAATTACCCCCCAACACAATCCAAATAATTTATAGAATGCACAGCAATCCATACAAAAAATCCAAGATATAACGGCGAGATCACAACCAAATCCACCCCCCCATATCACCCCCAGGAGGTGGATGGGGGGTTACTGAACTCAATCCGCCAACAGAGTAACCCAAGGGGGGGGTCTAGATCTTCCTCAGCGCACCAACCTCAACCATATGCCTGGCGGAAGAGCTCCGTCTTACAGGCCCTGCGGAATGCAGCCTAGTTCAAGTTCCAGGTTTTGGTTTTGACCTTTAAGAGTCTTCTGGGACCCACATATCTGAGAGACCGCCTGTAGACTTATGCCCACTGCAGTGGATTGTGCTCTATGGGTACTAATCGGTTGGAGGTCCCCAGCCCAAGGGAGGTTTGCTCGGCCCTGACCAGGACTGGGGCCTTTTCAGTCCTGGCCCCACCTGGTGGAATGAGCTCCCAGAAGAACTGAGGGCCCGGACGGAGCCTGTGCAGTTCCACAGGGCCTGCAAGACGGAGCTCTGCCAACGGGCATTTGGTTGAGGCTGGGTGGCCATAAGATCAAGGCCCCCTCCTCAGTTCAGCCAGGACGCCAGGCTCTCCTCCCCTTGCATCCTTTCCCTTGAGGTGTCGGATTGGGGGAGTTGTCGGACAGAGGGGTGGGGGGAGGGTTAGTTGGTCATGGTTTTAGGAGGTGATGGTTATATTTTATTGTGGGATTTTAAATGTTATAACCCACCAGGAAGCAGCTTGCTAGGAGCAGTGGGTAATAAATCAAATAATAATAATAATAATAATAATAATAATAATAATAATAATAATGGTGGTGGTGGCTTAAAATGTAGATAAATAAAAAACATTCAAACAAGAATTTTAAAATCAATGTTTAAGTAGAATCATAGAAACAAAGAATCATAAAGTTGGGAGGGACCTCCTGGGTCATCTAGTCCAACCTCCTGCACTATGCAGGACACTCACAACCCTCTCGCTCATCCACTGTCACCTGCCACCCCCTTGAACCTCCACAGAATCAGCCTCTCCATCAGATGGCTCTCCAGCCTCTGCTTAAAAATCTCCAAAGATGGAGAACCCACCACCTCCCGAGGAAGCCTGTTCCACTGAGAAACCACTCTAACTGTCAGGAACTTCTTCCTGATGTTTAGACAGAATTTCTTTTGAATTAATTTCATCCCATTGGATGAAAGCTCACTCCAGGGCAAGAGAAATCAACTCTGCTCCATCCTCTACATGGCAGTCTTTTAAATACTTGAAGATGGTTATCAGATCCCCTCTCAGTCGTCTCCTCTCCAGGCTAAACAGACCAAGCTCCCCCTACCTTTCCTCATACATGTTGGTCTCCAAACCCCTCACAATCTTTGTTGCCCTCCTCTGGACACATTCCAGTTTGTTAACATCCCTCTTCAACTGGGGTGCCCAAAACTGAACCCAGGATTCCAAGTGAGGCCGAACCAGAGCAGAGTAAAGCGGCACCATCACCTCCCGTGATCTGGACACGATACTCTTGTTTGATACAGCCCAAAATCCCATTTGCCTTCTTAGCCACTGAGGCACACTGCTGACTCATGTTCAATGTATGGTCTACTAAGACTCCTAGATACTTTTCGGGAAGGACAGAACTCTAAAGAAGAGTACCTACAGGTTACTAGGCACTGTAGATCAATCATAAGAAAGGCCAAAGCTGAGAGTGAGCTAGGATTGGCCAGGGAAGCCCACTGTAACAAGAAAAGATTTTTCAGTTATGTGAGGAGCAAACGTAAAGTGAAGGAGGCAATAGGCCCACTGTTGGGTGCAGATGGACAAACTCTAACGGAGGATGCAGAGAAAGCAGAAAGGCTCAGCGCCTATTTTACATCTGTTTTTTCCCACAGGTCAAAGGGTTTAGGCACATCTAGAGATGGTAGTAGCCAAGAGATAGTGTCTGGGTGGCAGGTTGACATGGACAAAGAGGTTGTTGAGAGGCATTTAGCTGCACTGGATGAGTTCAAATCCACTGGGCCGGATGAAATGCACCCGAGAGTGCTCAAAGAACTTTCCGGAGAACTTGCACAACCCTTGTCCATCATCTTCGGGACCTCTTTAAGGACTGGAGATGTCCCGGAGGACTGGAAGAGAGAAAATGTTATTCCAATCTTCAAAAAAGGGAGGAAGGATGACCCGGGAAACTATAGACCAGTGAGTCTGACCTCTGTTGTGGGGAAGATAATGGAGCAGATATTAAAGGGAGCGATCTGCAAACATCTGGAGAACAATTTGGTGATCCAAGGAAGTCAGCATGGATTTGCCTCCAACAGGTCCTGTCAGACCAACCTGGTTTCCTTTTTTGACCAAGTAACAGATTTGCTGGATCGTGGAAATATGGTTGATGTCGTTTACTTGGATTTTAATAAAGCTTTTGATAAGGTTCCCCATGATGTTCTGATGGATAAGTTGAAGGACTGCAATCTGGATTTTCAGATAGTTAGGTGGATAGGGAATTGGTTAGAGAACCGCACTCAAAGAGTTGTTGTCAATGGTGTTTCATCAGACTGCAGGGAGGTGAGTAGCGGGGTACCTCAGGGCTCGGTGCTTGGCCCGGTACTTTTTAACATATTTATTAATGATCTAGATGAGGGGGTGGAGGGACTACTCATCAAGTTTGCAGATGACACCAAATTGGGAGGACTGGCAAATACTCCAGAAGATAGAGACAGAGTTCAATGAGATCTGAACACAATGGAAAAATGGGCAAGATGCAATTTAATAAAGATAAGTGTAAAGTTCTGCATCTGGGTCAGAAAAATGAAAAGCATGCCTACTGGAAGGGGGATACGCTTCTAGGTAGCACTGTGTGTGAACGAGATCTTGGGGTACTTGTGGATTGTAAACTAAACATGATCAGGCAGTGTGATGCAGCGGTAAAAAAGGCAAATGCCATTTTGGGCTGTATAAACAGGGGTATCACATCAAAATCACAAGATGTCATAGTCCCATTGTATACGGCACTGGTCAGACCACACCTGGAGTACTGTGTGCAGTTCTGGAGGCCTCACTTCAAGAAGGATGTAGATAAAATTGAAAGGGTACAGAGGAGAGTGACGAGGATGATCTGGGGCCAAGGGACCAAGCCCTATGAAGGTAGGTTGAGGGGAATGTTCTGCCTGGAGAAAAGGAGGTTGAGAGGGGACATGATAGCCCTCTTTAAGTATTTGAAAGGTTGTCATTTGGAGGAGGGCAGGATGCTGTTTCCGTTGGCTGCAGAGGAGAGGACATGCAGTAATGGGTTTAAACTACAAGTACAACGATATAGGCTAGATATCAGGAAAAAAAATTCACAGTCAGAGTAGTTCAGCAGTGGAATAGGCTGCCTAAGGAGGTGGTGAGCTCCCCCTCACTGGCAGTCTTCAAGCAAAGGTTGGATACACACTTTTCTTGGATGATTTAGAATGCTTAGGGCTGATCCTGCGTTGAGCAGGGGGTTGGACTAGATGGCCTGTATGGCCCCTTCCAACTCTATGATTCTATGTAAGTCTAAAATAAAATAAAATAAACAAAATCCTTTATTGGTATTCATGTTTTTTTCTACCTAAATTTAGAACTTATACATTTGTTTCTATTGATCTTCATTTTATTCCGTTTAGCCCACTTCTCAAGCCTATCAAGATCATCCTGTAATCTGTAGCTGTCTTCAGTTGTGTTTGCTCCCCCTCCCAGTTTAATATCATCTGCAAATTTAACAAGTAATTCCTCTAATCCCTCATCCAAATCATTACAAATATGTTGAACAACAGGACAGAAACCTGGAGCACTCCACTTGTCACTCTTCTCCAAGAGGATGTTAAACCATTAACAAGCACCCTTTTGGTATCATCAGTCAACTAGTTATCGATCCACCCGACAGAATTAGGATCCATACTGCATTTTACCAACTTGTCAACAAGAATATAATGTGGAACCTTGTCAAAAGCTTTACTGAAATCCAGATAAACTATGTCCACTGATCCAGCGAGGCTGTCACGTTCTTGAAAAAAGAGACAAGGTTGGTCTGCTATGACTTGTTCTTGCCAAACCCGTGCTGAGTCTTAGAAATCACATATCTCAATTCTAGCTGCTCAAGGACTGACTGTTTGATGATTTGTTCCAAAATTTTGCCAGCTACAGATGACAAGCTGATGGGTCGATAATGACCCAGATCTTCCTTTTTCCCTTTCCTGAAGATGGGGACAACATTTGCCCACCTCCAATTGTCTGACACCTCACCTCCAAGAAGTGTCAAAAACAATGGACAGAGGTTCAGAGATGACATCTGCAAGTTCTTTTAGTACCCTTGGATGCCTGACGGGCGGGGGACTCGTCTTGCAGATAGCCCTGGCAGCCCGCGAGCTCAGTCCTCCGGCCCCACCACTCCATCTTCAGAAAGGTCCCTGCTCTCCCCCCCCCCCCGGGGGACCCTGCCCATTGGGACGGAGCCTACATCGCTGCCCACCTCCCTGACGACGCGGGAGCCGCAAATCGCCTACCGATCCGTCCCCCACTGCCATGCACTCGACCCCCCTCAGCGCACCCACCAACCTCGCGCCTCGACGCCGGCCTGCGCACCCGGGAGCAGCCCGCGCAGCCACCCGCCGCCGCCAGCAACGCTTCCTTTGCCGCACCCGAGACGGCTCTAACGCCGCCCCACGCTGCTGCTGCTGCTGATGCATCGCGCCGCCCCCCGTCCGCCCGGAGACCGAACCTCGCTGCGCCGATTTAAAAATCTGATGCGGGGGGGCGGGGGCGGAGAAGGGGGACTGAGAAAAGTAACTTTTCCCCTTGCAGTGAAACTTCCCCACTCTTTTCTCATTGGGAAGTGAAACTAACATGGCCAATGGAACTAAGTCCGCAGGGGAGGGGAGGGGGGGGAGGGGGGGTAAGAAAAGGCTCCGCAGCCTTCGCACAGCCGCTGGGCCCTTCGACGTCGCCTCTCCTGCTGCCCACGACCCTGGCGGCTCCCACCCCCGGCCCTTCTCTCGAGAGCAGCGGGACCCTCTCGGGAGGCCGCCAAGGCGCCACTGGCTGGCTGGTCCCGCTGCTCGGGCCCCACGCACCCAGGGCAGCCCCCCGGGAGGGGAGGGGACGGGCGGGGGGGGAGTCCTGCAGGGGGGATGCCGGGGTGGTCCTCTCCGCGTCCCCCGCCCGGCCGCGCGCCTCTGCCCTCGCCTCCCCCGGCCCTGAGCCCGCAGCCCAGCCCAGCCCAGCGGCAGGTCAGCGGCACGGCCGGCCCCGGGAGCCGCCCCGACTCCCCCGCCCGGGAGGGCCACGCCTGCCGCGCACACGCTCCGCCCGGGGAAGCCACGCAGCCCAGCAGGAGAGCCCCGCGCCACCACGAGCAGGAGGGCCGGCCCCGCAGCCACTCACCTCCCGCCTGCAGCGCCACCAGCCACAGCCACGCGCCCCACCTCCAGCAGCCCCACATCCTGCCCGAAGACCTGGCCCAACAGACGGCCCCGACGCCCCCAGCCCCGACGCCCGCCGCACCCAGCCCCGCGGCCGCCTCTTGTACTCCCCGCCCGGCCGCCGCCCACAGGGGCGTGTCCCACACCGGCCAGCCTGCTGGAGCGCCCTTGCCCCCCCCCCCCCGCCTGGCCCCTGGGTGAGGCAGGAGGCTGGACTGGAGGGACCCTCCCTGGCCTGACCCAGCAGGGCTCTTCTGAGGGTCTTCTCAGGGGAAGGCCTCGGCCTCTCTGCCCTGTGGCTGGCCCTGCAGAGGAACTGGCTGGCCCCTGGGTGAGACGGGAGGCTGGACTGGAGGGACCCTCCCTGGCCTGACCCAGCAGGGCTCTTCTGAGGGTCTTTTCAGGGCAAGGCCTCGGCCTCTCTGCCCTGTGGCTGGTCCTGCAGAGGACCTGGCTGGCCCCTGGGGGAGATGGGAGGCTGGACTGGAGGGACCCTCCCTGGCCTGACCCAGCAGGGCTCTTCTGAGGGTCTTCTCAGGGGAAGGCCTCGGCCTCTCTGCCCTGTGGCTGGCCCAGCAGAGGAAATGGCTGGCCCCTGGGTGAGACGGGAGGCTGGGCTGGAGGGACCCTCCCTGTCCTGACCCAGCAGGGCTCTTCTGAGGGTCTTCTCAGGGGAAGGCCTCGGCCTCTCTGCCCTGTGGCTGGCCCAGCAGAGGAACTGGCTGGCCCCTGGGTGAGACGGGAGGCTGGGCTGGAAGGACCCTCCCTGGCCTGACCCAGCAGGGCTCTTCTGAGGGTCTTCTCAGGGGAAGGCCTCGGCCTCTCTGCCCTGTGGCTGGCCCTGCAGAGGAACTGGCAGGCCCCTGCCGGAGACGGAAGCCGGACTGGAGGGACCCTCCCTGGCCTGACCCAGCAGGGCTCTTCTGAGGTCCTTATCAGGGGAAGGCCTCGGCCTCTCTGCCCTGTGGCTGGCCCTGCAGAGGAACTGGCTGGCCCCTCGGTGGGACGGGAGGCTGGACTGGAGGGACCCTCCCTGGCCTGACCCAGCAGGGCTCTTCTGAGGGTCTTCTCAGGGGAAGGCCTCGGCCTCTCTGCCCTGTAGCTGACCCTGCAGAGGAACTGGCTGGCCCCTCGGTGGGACGGGAGGCTGGACTGGAGGGACCCTCCCTGGCCTGACCCAGCAGGGCTCTTCTGAGGGTCTTCTCAGGGGAAGGCCTCGGCCTCCCTGCCCTGTGGCTGGCCCTGCAGAGGAACTGGCTGGCCCCTGGGTGAGATGGGAGGCTGGACTGGAGGGACCCTCCCTGGCCTGACCCAGCAGGGCTCTTCTGAGGGTCTTCTCAGGGGAAGGCCTCGGCCTCTCTGCCCTGTGGCTGGCCCTGCAGAGGAACTGGCTGGCCCCTCGGTGGGACGGGAGGCTGGACTAGAGGGACCCTCCCTGGCCTGACCCAGCAGGGCTCTTCTGAGGGTCTTCTCAGGGGAAGGCCTCGGCCTCCCTGCCCTGTGGCTGGCCCTGCAGAGGAACTGGCTGGCCCCTGGGTGAGATGGGAGGCTGGACTGGAGGGACCCTCCCTGGCCTGACCCAGCAGGGCTCTTCTGAGGGTCTTCTCAGGGGAAGGCCTCGGCCTCTCTGCCCTGTGGCTGGCCCAGCAGAGGAACTGGCTGGCCCCTGGGTGAGACGGGAGGCTGGGCTGGAGGGACCCTCCCTGTCCTGACCCAGCAGGGCTCTTCTGAGGGTCTTCTCAGGGGAAGGCCTCGGCCTCTCTGCCCTGTGGCTGGCCCAGCAGAGGAACTGGCTGGCCCCTGGGTGAGACGGGAGGCTGGGCTGGAGGGACCCTCCCTGGCCTGACCCAGCAGGGCTCTTCTGAGGGTCTTCTCAGGGGAAGGCCTCGGCCTCTCTGCCCTGTGGCTGGCCCTGCAGAGGAACTGGCTGGCCCCTGGGGGAGACGGGAGGCTGGACTGGAGGGACCCTCCCTGGCCTGACCCAGCAGGGCTCTTCTGAGGTCCTTATCAGGGGAAGGCCTCGGCCTCTCTGCCCTGTGGCTGGCCCTGCAGAGGAACTGGCTGGCCCCTCGGTGGGACGGGAGGCTGGACTGGAGGGACCCTCCCTGGCCTGACCCAGCAGGGCTCTTCTGAGGGTCTTCTCAGGGGAAGGCCTCGGCCTCTCTGCCCTGTGGCTCACCCTGCAGAGGAACTGGCTGGCCCCTCGGTGGGATGGGAGGCTGGACTGGAGGGACCCTCCCTGGCCTGACCCAGCAGGGCTCTTCTGAGGGTCTTCTCAGGGGAAGGCCTCGGCCTCTCTGCCCTGTGGCTGGCCCTGGAGAGGAACTGGCTGGCCCCTCGGTGGGACGGGAGGCTGGACTGGAGGGACCCTCCCTGGCCTGACCCAGCAGGGCTCTTCTGAGGGTCTTCTCAGGGGAAGGCCTTGGCCTCCCTGCCCTGTGGCTGGCCCTGCAGAGGAACTGGCTGGCCCCTGGGTGAGATGGGAGGCTGGACTGGAGGGACCCTCCCTGGCCTGACCCAGCAGGGCTCTTCTGAGGGTCTTCTCAGGGGAAGGCCTCGGCCTCTCTGCCCTGTGGCTGGCCCTGCAGAGGAACTGGCTGGCCCCTCGGTGGGACGGGAGGCTGGACTGGAGGGACCCTCCCTGGCCTGACCCAGCAGGGCTCTTCTGAGGGTCTTCTCAGGGGAAGGCCTCGGCCTCCCTGCCCTGTGGCTGGCCCTGCAGAGGAACTGGCTGGCCCCTGGGTGAGATGGGAGGCTGGACTGGAGGGACCCTCCCTGGCCTGACCCAGCAGGGCTCTTCTGAGGGTCTTCTCAGGGGAAGGCCTCGGCCTCCCTGCCCTGTGGCTGGCCCTGCAGAGGAACTGGCTGGCCCCTCGGTGGGACGGGAGGCTGGACTGGAGGGACCCTCCCTGGCCTGACCCAGCAGGGCTCTTCTGAGGGTCTTCTCAGGGGAAGGCCTCGGCCTCTCTGCCCTGTGGCTGGCCCTGCAGAGGAACTGGCTGGCCCCTCGGTGGGACGGGAGGCTGGACTGGAGGGACCCTCCCTGGCCTGACCCACCAGGGCTCTTCTGAGGGTCTTCTAAGGGGAAGGCCTCGGCCTCTCTGCCCTGGACTGGACATTCTGAAGCAGAGGCAAGATGCACATCTCACAGAAATGCTGATACTTTGAATTTAGGCACATTTTGTGTGGGTGGGCAGGAGGGATCGTGTCCTTGCTTGGCTTTTGTGTCCCTTTCTGGCATGCCCAGGGAAATGGCCATTGCCACTTTTGGTTCGGGAACAGAATTTCCTCCAGCCCAGACTGACCAGGGATTCTGGGTTTGTCTGTGGGAGGGGGGAATCACTTGGGCATGAGATTGGTGTCACTGTGGGTGGGCAGGTAATTGTGAGTTCCTGCATAGTGTAGGGCAGAGGTTCTCAACCTTCCTGATGCCGCGACCCTTTAATACAGTTCCTCATGTTGTGGTGACTCCCAACCATAAAATTATGCAAGTGTTCTTTCATAGAAATTAAACTAAAACTGACCCATGGTGTGAAGATCCATTGTTCGTGCTTGTATATCAATTGGGTTTGTATCCTGGGCTTCTCAGTTCACTTCTGCCTCTTGTCCCGCTGAACTGAGTCCCCATCTGGAGTGGCTGGTGGGAGACTGCGCTGTGCTGGAGACCCTGCTAGAGCGGCTGGCGGCTGAGTCTGGGCATCTGCAGGAGGACCAGCAACAGGGGCAGTACTCTTCCCCTGCCCAAACTGCTCACCCTGCCACAACCCCTGTGAAAGGGTTATTCAATCCCCAAAGGGGTCCCGACCCCCAGATTGAGAACCACTGGTGTAGAGGGTTGGACTAGATGACCCTGGTGGTCCCTTCCCACTCTAGGATTTTTTAGAACCAGGAAGAATGTGAGGTCAGCAACAAGCCTGAAGAAAAGAACCTTCCTTTCATAGAGACTTGTGTGAAAATCAGCTTTTTCTGACCTTCTAGCATGTAATGGCTTCACACTGAGACAGAAGATTCCATTCTATTCATAACAGCTACCATGTAGAGCAGCTGTCCCCAACCCCTGGTCCGTGAACCGGGACCGGTCCGTAAATCAGTCGGTACCGGGCCGCAGCTCCTCCTCGTCCTCCTCCCCAGCTGCTGCCTCGGGGGCTGTCCTGCCACTCTGCTGCCGGCTCACCTTTGGTGCTCTCCAGCGGCCGCCATGGCTGGGGCTCCCCCTTGGTGTGGCACTGCACAGATGCTGCTGGCAGCGCCCCCCAGCGGGCAGCAGGAAGTCAGGGGCGCCAGCGGGAAAGCAAGTGGAGCAGGGGCTCAGCTGGTGGCAACGTCCCTCAGCAAAAGACTACATCTCCCCCCCATGGCCTCAGTAAAATTGTCAAGCGTTGACCGTCCCCGGTTATAAAAAGGTTAGGGACCACTGATGTAGAGAATGGAGCACAGTTGTTCTCTCTTGCCCCAGAGGGACGGACCAATGGGATGAAATGGGATGAAATTAATTCAAATGAAATTCTGTCTCAACCTCCGGAAGAAGTTCCTGACAGTCAGAGCGGTTTCTCAGTGGAACAGGCTTCCTCGGGAGGTGGGGGGTCCTCCATCTTTGGAGATTTTTAAACAGAAGCTGGATAACCTTCTGACAGAGGCTGATTCTGTGAAGGCTCAAGGGGGTGGCAGGTGACAGTGGGTGAGCGAGAGGGTTGGGAGTGTCCTGCATAGTGTGGGGAGTTGGACTAGAAGACCCAGGAGGTCCCTTCCATGATTCTATTATTCTGTGATTCTGGAGAACAGATCCTTCTCCTGGATGCTTCAGGCTGATCCTGCACTGAGCAGGGGGTGGACTAGATGGCCTGCATGGCCCCTTCCCACTCTAGGATTCTAGGAGTCTAGTTCAGCAGTGGAAGCGGCTGCCTAAGGAGGTGGGGAGCTCCCCCTCACTGGCCGTCTTCAAGCAGCGGCTGGACAGATCCTTCTCCTGGATGCTTGAGGCTGATCCTACACTGAGCAGGGGGTGGGCTAGATGGCCTCCATAGCCCCTTCCCAATCTAGGATTCTAGGAGTCTAGTTCAGCAGTGGAAGGGGCTGCCTAAGGGGGTGGGGAGCTCCCCCTCACTGGCCGTCTTCAAGCAGCGGCTGGACAGATCCTTCTCTTGGATGTTTGAGGCTGATCCTGCCTTGAGCAGGGGGGTGGGACTAGCTGGCCTGTATAACCCTTTCCCACTCTGGGATTCTATTAGTCTAATTCAGCTGTGGAATGGGCTCAGCAGGGCTCTTCTGAGGGTCTTCTCAGGGGAAGGCCTCGGCCTCCCTGCCCTGTGGCTGGCTCTGCAGAGGAACTGGCTGGCCCCTGGGGGAGACGGGAGGCTGGACTGGAGGGACCCTCCCTGGCCTGAGCCAGCAGGGCTCTTCTGTGGTCCTTATCAGGGGAAGGCCTCGACTGCTGTGCCCATTGTTGGCCACACACAGGAACTGGTTGGTCTCTGTGTGCGAGAGGAAGCTCTGTGAGACAGGACACTAATTGGTGCAATCCAGTAGGGCTCTTCTGATGTTTTTCTGAGATTAAGAGGTTGACGTCTCTGAATGTTCTGCAAAGACCTTTGGGAGATATAGTGACCATATCTGATACTGCCTTGAGTGGGGGGGGGGGGTTGGACGAGACGGCCTGTCTGGCCCCTCCCAGTTCTAGGATTCCCTCTGTGAGTCTGTGGCTTGTGCTGCACACTGTAGTCTCTACAGGCTGTTTGGTTTCCAGTCCCTCCGCTAATGTTTCCTAGCATGGAGTTTGCGTTCTCTGCTCCAGGACGGAGGCTTCATGAGATGTGATTTACTAGGGCTGATGTCACACAGTAATTATTTGCCATTTCAGGAACAGTTTGGGTTTTTCTGCACTCCATAAATTTAGCATCATGCTTGCCTGGTGAAGACACTATATTCTGGGCGCTCCACATGACGTCGCCAGTCTCCTCCATCCGGCCAGCAAACTGCTCCCAATATCCGCCATTTTAAAGTGCGCGTTGGTGAATCCCCAAAAGTGGTTCACCAACCTGAAAAGTGCTATCCCCCGGCGGACAACCAGCAGGCCCCCAGCACAATAATGTATGGAGGTGAAGAAGCACTACCTCCGCCTCCAACGTCCCGTCCTCACCCCCGGGTAACACCAATTGCATTTGGGCTGAATCTACAGTGGGCTGAATCTATTCCCAGCTTTTTCTCATGCCTTGTCGTTCAGTAGCATCACCAGGGCGGGTTCCGGGGGGGGGGGGATTCCTCCTGTGGTGGGTCATGTGATAGATGGTGAATTCAGATGTGCCACAAGGAGTTCCGCCGGAGCCATTTGCCCCCCTTCCCTTGCATGCCCAGCCCCCCACCGTCGGTCACATGGGAGGGGGACTGGCCCCAGGAGTGGCTCACCCTGTCTGCATGAAAGCAGAAGCTGCCTGGGCCGGCTCTTCTGAGGAACTTCCTCTTGGTCACTTTTTTTTCTCCTCACAATCTCCCTCACAATCTCCCTGCTCAGCTGACTTCCCCCCCCCCCCCACAGTTCTGGTGAAGGATTTGTCAGACTTGAAGGAATATGCTGATGACATGGCATGTTATTTTTAGTTGCGCTGTTCTGTAAATGTTTTCCAAGAATTATGGCCTTGACAATATTGCATAATCAGCCGGAAGGACTGGTCAAGAGATGCTAACCACTACCAGTGGTGTGCTGGACAGGCCTGTGACCTCTGTCAACCCCCAAAAGGGGGGTGTCAGTATCATCATGGTGCAGTGACAGCCCTGCAGTGTTGCCCTGAGTCCTCCCCCCCCCCCACCTGCTGCCGATTTTCTTAAACCCTCAGGCAGCTGATTGTGAGAATGCAGAAGGAGGAGGGGGTGTCCCCCCATGTCCCCCCATGGAAAAGGTCTCCCACCAGTGTCCGGAAGGTTTGCTCAGGTTTCTTGCTGTTTTGTTTTTTGGAGGAAAAAGGAGCTGCTCCCAATCTGTCCAGGGAACACACAATGAGGCTGTATGGAAACAAACAAAGGGCTTTTCCGCACATTGGGCATTATGGCGTGAAGCCTGCTGGATGGCAAAGCGCAAGAAGCACTCCACACACCTCTCAAGCTGTCTCACATGTTAATGGCCGCTTTTCGCACGTCTCGTCTCCCCCCTCGCTGCCGGAAACGCCAGGAGAGAAAATAAGGCACTTTAGGCTTGTTGCACTTTACCCTGACTACCACTGTCAATCACTTTGGCCAGCCAATCCCCTCCTGGCATGGCTGATCGACATGTGAACTTCCGTATAAAGATATACTGATTTGTTTAAATGCTTCTCCGCATATTCATAGAGGCACAGACAATCTTGGCCGAGGTGCATGTCTGCTTATTCGTTGCTCGAGGCTGTTCTCCATTTTTAAAAAGCTCTTCCTGTCCCCGGGTGTTACCCGGGGGTGAGGATGGGACGTTGGAGGCGGAGGTAGTGCTTCTTCACCTCCATACATTATTGTGCTGGGGGCCTGCTGGTTGTCCGCCGGGGGATAGCACTTTTCAGGTTGGTGAACCACTTTTGGGGATTCACCAACGCGCACTTTAAAATGGCGGATATTGGGAGCAGTTTGCTGGCCGGATGGAGGAGACTGGCGACGTCATGTGGAGCGCCCAGAATATAGTGTCTTCACCAGGCAAGCATGATGCTAAATTTATGGAGTGCAGAAAAACCCAAACTGTTCCTGAAATGGCAAATAATTACTGTGTGACATCAGCCCTAGTAAATCACATCCCATGAAGCCTCTGTCCTGGAGCAGAGAACGCAAACTCCATGCTAGGAAACATTAGCGGAGGGACTGGAAACCAAACAGCCTGTAGAGACTACAGTGTGCAGCCCAGGCCACAGACTCACAGAGGGAATCCTAGAACTGGGAGGGGCCAGACAGGCCGTCTCGTCCAAGCCCCCCCCCCCACTCAAGGCAGTATCAGATATGGTCACTATATCTCCCAAAGGTCTTTGCAGAACATTCAGAGACGTCAACCTCTTAATCTCAGAAAAACATCAGAAGAGCCCTACTGGATTGCACCAATTAGTGTCCTGTCTCACAGAGCTTCCTCTCGCACACAGAGACCAACCAGTTCCTGTGTGTGGCCAACAAGGGGCACAGCAGTCGAGGCCTTCCCCTGATAAGGACCACAGAAGAGCCCTGCTGGCTCAGGCCATGGAGGGTCCCTCCAGTCCAGCCTCCCGTCTCCCCCAGGGGCCAGCCAGTTCCTCTGCAGGGCCAGCCACAGGGCAGAGAGGCCGAGGCCTTCCTCTGAGAAGACCCTCAGAAGAGCCCTGCTGGGTCAGGCCAGGGAGGGTCCCTCCAGTCCAGCCTCCCGTCTCACCCAGGGGTCAGCCAGTTCCTCTGCAGGGCCAGCCACAGGGCAGGGAGGCCGAGGCCTTCCCCTGAGAAGACCCTCAGAAGAGCCCTGCTGGGTCAGGCCAGGGAGGGTCCCTCCAGTCCAGCCTCCCGTCTCACCCAGGGGCCAGCCAGTTCCTCTGCAGGGCCAGCCACAGGGCAGGGAGGCCGAGGCCTTCCCCTGAGAAGACCCTCAGAAGAGCCCTGCTGGGTCAGGCCAGGGAGGGTCCCTCCAGTCCAGCCTCCCGTCTCCCCCAGGGGCCAGCCAGTTCCTCTGCAGGGCCAGCCACAGGGCAGGGAGGCCGAGGCCTTCCCCTGAGAAGACCCTCAGAGGAGCCCTGCTGAGCCCATTCCACAGCTGAATTAGACTAATAGAATCCCAGAGTGGGAAAGGGTTATACAGGCCAGCTAGTCCCACCCCCCTGCTCAAGGCAGGATCAGCCTCAAACATCCAAGAGAAGGATCTGTCCAGCCGCTGCTTGAAGACGGCCAGTGAGGGGGAGCTCCCCACCCCCTTAGGCAGCCCCTTCCACTGCTGAACTAGACTCCTAGAATCCTAGAGTGGGAAGGAGCCATGAGGACATCTAGTCCCACCCCCTGCTCAGTGCAGGATCAGCATTCAGCATCCTGGAGAAGGATCTGTCCAGCCACTGCTTGAAGACGGACAGTGAGGGGGAGCTCCCCACCTCCTTAGGCAGCCCCTTCCACTGCTGAACTAGACTCCTAGAATCCCAGAGTGGGAAGGGGCTATGGAGGCCATCTAGTCCCACCCCCTGCTCAGTGCAGGATCAGCCTCAAGCATCCAGGAGAAGGATCTGTCCAGCCGCTGCTTGAAGACGGCCAGTGAGGGGGAGCTCCCCACCTCCTTAGGCAGCCCCTTCCACTGCTGAACTAGACTCCTAGAATCCTAGAGTGGGAAGGGGCCATGCTGGCCATCTAGTCCCACCCCCTGCTCAGTGCAGGATCAGCCTCCAGCATCCAGGAGAAGGATCTGTCCAGCCGCTGCTTGAAGACGGCCAGTGAGGGGGAGCTCCCCACCTCCTTAGGCAGCCCCTTCCACTGCTGAACTAGACTCCTAGAATCCTAGAGTGGGAAGGGGCCATGCAGGCCATCTAGTCCACCCCCTGCTCAGTGCAGGATCAGCCTCCAGCATCCAGGAGAAGGATCTGTTCAGCCACTGCTTGAAGACGTCCAGTGAGGAGGAGCTCCCCACCTCCTTAGGCAGCCCCTTCCACTGCTGAACTAGACTCCTAGAATCCTAGATTGGGAAGGGGCTATGGAGGCCATCTAGTCCCACCCCCTGCTCAGTGCAGGATCAGCCTCAAGCATCCAGGAGAAGGATCTGTCCAGCCGCTGCTTGAAGACGGCCAGTGAGGGGGAGCTCCCCACCTCCTTAGGCAGCCCCTTCCACTGCTGAACTAGACTCCCAGAATCCTAGAGTGGGAAGGGGCCATGCTGGCCATCTAGTCCCACCCCCTGCTCAGTGCAGGATCAGCCTCAAGCATCCAGGAGAAGGATCTGTTCAGCCGCTGCTTGAAGACGGCCAGTGAGGGGGAGCTCCCCACCCCCTTAGGCAGCCCCTTCCACTGCTGAACTAGACTCCTAGAATCCTAGATTGGGAAGGGGCTATGGAGGCCATCTAGTCCCACCCCCTGCTCAGTGCAGGATCAGCCTCAAGCATCCAGGAGAAGGATCTGTCCAGCCGCTGCTTGAAGACGGCCAGTGAGGGGGAGCTCCCCACCTCCTTAGGCAGCCCCTTCCACTGCTGAACTAGACTCCTAGAATCCTAGAGTGGGAAGGGGCCATGCAGGCTATCTAGTCCCACCCCTTGCTCAGTGCAGGATCAGCCTCAAGCACCCAGGAGAAGGATCTGTTCTCCAGAATCACAGAATAATAGAATCATGGAAGGGACCTCCTGGGTCTTCTAGTCCAACTCCCCACACTATGCAGGACACTCCCAACCCTCTCGCTCACCCACTGTCACCTGCCACCCCCTTGAGCCTTCACAGAATCAGCCTCTGTCAGAAGGTTATCCAGCTTCTGTTTAAAAATCTCCAAAGATGGAGGACCCCCCACCTCCCGAGGAAGCCTGTTCCACTGAGAAACCGCTCTGACTGTCAGGAACTTCTTCCGGAGGTTGAGACAGAATTTCATTTGAATTAATTTCATCCCATTTCATCCCATTGGTCCGTCCCTCTGGGGCAAGAGAGAACAACTGTGCTCCATTCTCTACATCAGTGGTCCCTAACCTTTTTATAACCGGGGACGGTCAACGCTTGACAATTTTACTGAGGCCATGGGGGGCAGATGTAGTCTTTTGCTGAGGGACGTTGCCACCAGCTGAGCCCCTGCTCCACTTGCTTTCCCGCTGGCGCCCCTGACTTCCTGCCGCCCGCTGGGGGGCGCTGCCAGCAGCATCTGTGCAGTGCCACACCAAGGGGGAGCCCCAGCCATGGCGGTCGCTGGAGAGCACCAAAGGTGAGCCGGCAGCAGAGTGGCAGGACAGCCCCCGAGGCAGCAGCCGGGGAGGAGGATGAGGAGGAGCAGCGGCCCGGTACCGACTGATTTACGGACCGGTCCCGGTTCACGGACCAGGGGTTGGGGACAGCTGGTCTACATGGTAGCTGTTATGAATAGAATGGAATCTTCTGTCTCAGTGTGAAGCCATTACATGCTAGAAGGTCAGCACGTAGAAAAATAGACAGTAAAAGTCGGAGTAGACTCAGGCTGGTATGTTACAAGATAAGAGCAAACGCAAGGACACAGACACTGTAGCAGAAAGCTTAGCATCATTGGGGGTGGGGGTGGGGGGGTATGAGGCCTACACTGGGAAAATCTAGAGATGTATCGTGGTAGAATATTATAATGTGAGCTCATTGACTAATTAGCCAATGGGAGAGCCGTAGACGGAATAGGGCTGCCTTAATAATGAGCCCAGAGAGGAATTTGGGGCGTTCTGAACGCTCTCTCTCCGTGCACGTAAAAGTAAACCTTGCTGCTTTCATCTCTTAAAGCCTTGTCCCTAAGTTCTTCTCTTCAATGGCAAGAAGGCTGAATTTCCGCGACACAGCCAGGACAAGACTGTGTTTTCTGCTGGGGGAAAAGGACCGAGGTCAGCACTCTGGGCAGGCAGGCAGGCAGGCAGGCAGGCAGGCAGGCAGGCAGGCAGGGGCCGTTCCAGAAGGGGAAATGACTGAGGAGAGACTCTGAAATGACTCCGAAAGGAATGGAAAACATTGGGGGCCAGAGAGTCCAACAAAGATCTGTGAGAAGCAGATGGGAACCCCCACATGGTCAGGGGAATCTGCTTGGTGATCCTCAGCCCGTCCCACACTGTCGGCCTAGCCTACCTCACAGGGTTGTTTATGGAGGGAGAAGAGAAGGCTGTCAGCTGCTTTGGTCCCCTGCCAGGAAGAAGAGCAGGCTATCAATGGAGGGCACAAACAGGTCAATCTGTGAGTGACCAAGAAGGGGGGGCTCTTGTGTGCTGGGCAAGCCTCTGACCCCTCCCAGGCTGCCAAGGGGTGCTCTGCTGGGTGGGTTCTCTGGTGCCCGGCAAGGTGTCCTGTGTTGATGTACCACTCGCCCACCCCGGAGGCCTCCCAAGAGCTGCTCCTCAGTGTCACGTGGACAACGGGGCCCCTCTGGCCACCAGCTGCTCCTCAGAAGGTCCACAGTGGGGCGGCTTCTCTCCTGCCTGGTGCTTGGAAGGGCTGGGCCTTCCCTACACAGCTCTTTCCGCACTCGGCCCAGGGCAGAAAAGCCTGACAACATTTGTGGAAGGAGAGTAGGAAACAACAGTGGTATGGTGGTGGGGGTCTCCTATAGACCAGTGGTCCCCAACCTTTCTGAGGTTGGGGACCGGCAGGGCATTGGGGCGCGGCCCGTGGGCCGCGCGCGGGCCACGCCCACGCATCGGCCGCACCCGCGGGCCGCGCCCCTGCATCGGACCGCGCCCGCGAGCCGCACCCGTACATCTTGCCGCGCCCGCGGGCCGCGCCCACACGGGCGCGGCCCGGCCCCGATTCCTTCTCCCTGCCCTCCCGCAGTAAGAAGCCGGGCCGCAAGCTTGCGGCCTGGGAAGTTTTTTACTGCGGGGAGGCCGGGGAGAGGGAGCCGCGGCCCGGCGCCATGGCCTTCGCGGCCCGGCACCGGGCCGCAGCCCGCAGGTTGGGGACCACTGCTATAGACCACCAGGCCAGGCAGAGGACTTGGACAAGATGCTCCAAGATCTCACTACAAAGTTCTCAGAGGGGCGGGACCGAGTAGCCATGGGAGATTTCGATTACCCAGATATCTGATGGATGACCAGCTCTGCTAAAAACGAGAAGTCCAAAACATTCTTCACTTGTCTTCATGACAACTTCATTTCCCAGAAAGGGGAAGGGGCAACCGGGGGGGGGGGTCTGCTGTTTTATTTTATTTTATTTTATATTAATTAGAAGAAGAAGAAGAAGGGTTGGTTCTTATATGCCGCTTTCTTCTACCCGAAGAAGGCTCAAAGTGGCTTACAGTCGCCTTCCCTTTCCTCTCCCCACAACAGACACCCTGTGGGGTGGGTGAGGCTGAGAGAGCCCTGAGATTCCTGCTCGGTCAGAACAATTTTATCAGTGCTGTGGGGTTGCATGTGGGGGAGTGCAGAATCAAACCTGGCATGCCAGATTAGAAGTCCGCGCTCCTAACCACTACACCAACTGGCTCTCTTAAAATAATATAATATAAAATTATTTTATATACCGCCCTCCCCTGAGGCTCAGGGCGGTGTACATGGAACTGGAGAAAAACAATACAGATAACATGATAAATTGAACAATAGCGAACAGGTGAACAGTAACATAATGGAACAAACATGGTGAGAACATCCATTTTAACTGTAACATACTGACGGCCTCGTGGGATGGACATGTTGGTGGTGGTTTTCATGGGAGGGGGGCTCAGGGGCCAATGGGAAGTGATTGAATTCTGGCCGACCTCAACCAAAAGCCTGGCGGAGGAGCTCTCTTTGGCAGGCCCTGCAGAACTGTTTAAGCCAGGGGTAATCAAACTGCAGCCCTCCAGATGTCCATGGACTACAATTCCCATGAGCCCCTGCCAGCGTTCGCTCCCATGGACATCTGGAGGGCCGCAGTTTGACTACCCCTGGTTTAAGCTCTGCTAGGGCTCTGATTCCCTCTGGGAGCTTGTTCCACCAGGTGGGGGCCAGGATGGAGAACGTTCTGGCCCTGGTTGAGGTCAAGAGAGCTTCGCTGGGGTCAGGGATCACTAGGAGGTTGGATGTAGTAGAGCGCAGGGCTCTCTGAGGAGTGTAGGCAGAGAGGCGGTCCCTCAGGTGTACTGGGCCCAGACCGCGTATGGCCTTGGAAGGTGATGACCAACACCTTAAGACTGATCCGGAATTCAACTGGGAGCCAGCGCAGCTGCTGGAGGATGGGCTGGATGTGGGACCTCCAAGGTGTTGCTGGGAGGACCCTGGCAGCTGCGTTCTGGACTAATTGCAGTTTCCGGCTCAAGGATGAGGGCAGGCCAGCGTAGAGCGAGTTACAGAAGTCTAGTCTAGAGGTGACCGCCGCATGGATCATTTTAGACTTGATTCTCACCAATAGGGAAGAACTGGTTGACGAGGTAAAAGTTGTGAGTGTGCTTGGTAGTCGTGACCATGTGATTTTGGAGTTTGTGATCTTGGGGAAGAGAAAAGCTGCACGTAGTCACACATAGAGGCTGGACTTCAGGAGAGCAAATTTTAATAAACTTAAAGTTATGTTGGGTAGAATCCTGTGGTCAGAAAAACTGAAGGAGATGGAAGCCCAAGAAGGTTAGCAGTTTCTCAAAAATGAAACCAGACAATTCCCCTGAGAAGAGGAACTGAGAGGAACCTAAAGAAACCAGGGTGGTTCCATAAACAGCTTTCAAAAGAATTGTGTAATAAAAAAGTCTCATTTAGGAAATGGGAGGAGGGCCTTATATATCCAAGGAGGAAGATAAACAAATAGTCAGTGCTTGTAGGGAGAGCGCTAGGAAAGCTAGAGCTCAGTATGAGCGTAGGCTAGCAAGAAATGCTAAAAACAACTGAAAAGGGTTCTTTATTCAAAGTAAGGAAAAGAATAGGGACATGGCAGGGCCATTGCGGGGACCAGAAACTGTAACGTGATGAAGGGAGGGCTGAACTGCTCAGTTCCAACTTCTCCTCAGTCTTCTCTTGCAAATGGTTGTCAGATCCCCTCTCTGTCATCTCTCCAGGCTAAACAGACCAAGCTCCCCCAACCTTTCCTCATACATCTTGGTCTCCAAACCCCTCACCATCTTTGTTGCCCTCCTCTGGACACGTTCCAGTTTGTCTACATCCCTCTTCAACTAGGGAGCCCAAAGTTGAACCAGACTCCAAGTGAGGCCGAACCAGAGCAGAGCAAAGCGGTACCATCACCTCCCGTGATCTGGACACAATTCTCTGTTTGATACAGCCCAAAATCCCATTTGCCTTTTTACCCACTGTGTCACAGTGCTGGCTCATGTTCAATGTATGGTCTATTAAGACTCCTAGATCCTTTTCACACATGCTACTGCCAAGACAAGTTTCATCCATCCTATATTGGTGTATTTGGTTTTTCCTCCCTAAATGCAGAACTTTACATTAGGCCCTATTGAACTTCATTTTATTCAGTTTAGCCCACTTCTCGAGCCTATCAAGATCATCCTGTATTCTGTTGCTGTCTTCAGTTGTGTTTGCTGCCCCTCTCAGTTTAGTATCATCTGCAGATTTAATGTATCCCCTCTAATCCCTCATCCAGATCATTTATAAATAGGTTGAACAACACAGGCTCCCGGACAGATCCTTGGGGAACTCCACTTGTCACTCTTCTCCAAGAGGATGCTGAGGGCCAATCAGAAGTTCTGTGCAGCATCAGAAATACCCAGCACAGGTTTTTGTATATAGAAGGCGTCTTTGTCAATTTTCATGTTCGCGTTCGCAGTTATAACCATTCTCTGAGCCCTAATAAATCTTCAAGATGGGTCAGCTGTCATCTCTATCAGGGGACAGGATAGAGGCTCATAAAATTATTCTCAAGATGGGGAGAATTGAAAAAGAGAAATGTTTAACACTCTGAACAAAGCGAAATCCTTTACACAGAATGATTAGAAACTGGAATTTAGTGCCAGAGAATGGAGTGATGGCTGCAGGAAGAAACAGCTTTCAAAGGGATTAGGCAGATTTGTAGAGGAGGGCTCTGTCAGCAGTTACTAGCCATGGTGACTGTGGGGAACCTCCATATTCAGAGGCATTTGAATCCTGGTGCCAGGAGGAAACATCAGGAGAAGGGCTCTCTGCCCTCTGGCTGGCCCTGCAGAGGAACTGGCTGGCCCCTGGGTGAGACGGGAGGCTGGACAGGAGGGACCCTCCCTGGCCTGGCCCAGCAGGGCTCTTCTGAGGGTCTTCTCAGGGGAAGGCCTCGGCCTCTCTGCCCTGTGGCTGGCCCTGCAGAGGAACTGGCTGGCCCCTGGGTGAGACGGGAGGCTGGACAGGAGGGACCCTCCCTGGCCTGACCCAGCAGGGCTCTCCTGAGGGTCTTCTCAGGGGAAGGCCTCGGCCTCTCTGCCCTGTGGCTGGCCCTGCAGAGGAACTGGCTGGCCCCTGGGTGAGACTGGAGGCTGGACTGGAGGGACCCCCCTGGCCTGACCCAGCAGGGCTCTTCGGAGGGTCTGCTCAGCGGAAGGCCTCGGCCTCTCTGCCCTGTGGCTGGCCCTGCAGAGGAACTGGCTGGCCCCTGGGGGAGACAGGAGGCTGGACTGGAGGGACCCTCCCTGGCCTGACCCAGCAGGGCTCTTCTGAGGGTCTTCTCAGGGGAAGGCCTCGGCCTCTCTGCCCTGTGGCTGGCCCTGCAGAGGAACTGGCTGGCCCCTGGGGGAGACAGGAGGCTGGACTGGAGGGACCCTCCCTGGCCTGACCCAGCAGGGCTCTTCTGAGGGTCTTCTGAGGGGAAGGCCTCGGCCTCTCTGCCCTGTGGCTGGCCCTGCAGAGGAACTGGCTGGCCCCTGGGGGAGACAGGAGGCTGGACTGGAGGGACCCTCCCTGGCCTGACCCAGCAGGGCTCTTCTGAGGGTCTTCTCAGGGGAAGGCCTCGGCCTCTCTGCCCTGTGGCTGGCCCTGCAGAGGAACTGGCTGGCCCCTGGGGGAGACGGGAGGATGGACTGCAGGGACCCTCCCTGGCCTGACCCAGCAGGGCTCTTCTGAGGGTCTTCTCAGGGGAAGGCCTCGGCCTCTCTGCCCTGTGGCTGGCCCTGCAGAGGAACTGGCTGGCCCCTGGGTGAGACGGGAGGCTGGACTGGAGGGACCCCCCTGGCCTGACCCAGCAGGGCTCTTCTGAGGGTCTTCTCAGGGGAAGGCCTCGGCCTCTCTGCCCTGTGCCTGGCCCTGCAGAGGAACTGGCTGGCCCCTTGGTGAGATGGGAGGCTGGACTGGAGGGACCCTCCCTGGCCTGGCCCAGCAGGGCTCTTCTGAGGGTCTTCTCAGGGGAAGGCCTCGGCCTCTCTGCCCTGTGGCTGGCCCTGCAGAGGAACTGGCTGGCCCCTGGGTGAGACGGGAGGCTGGACTGGAGGGACCCCCCTGGCCTGACCCAGCAGGGCTCTTCTGAGGGTCTTCTCAGGGGAAGGCCTCGGCCTCTCTGCCCTGTGGCTGGCCCTGCAGAGGAACTGGCTGGCCCCTGGGGGAGACGGGAGGCTGGACTGGAGGGACCCTCCCTGGCCTGACCCAGCAGGGCTCTCCTGAGGGTCTTCTCAGGGGAAGGCCTCGGCCTCTCTGCCCTGTGGCTGGCCCTGCAGAGGAACTGGCTGGCCCCTGGGTGAGACGGGAGGCTGGACTGCAGGGACCCTCCCTGGCCTGACCCAGCAGGGCTCTTCTGAGGGTCTTCTCAGGGGAAGGCCTCGGCCTCTCTGCCCTGTGGCTGGACCTGCAGAGGAACTGGCTGGCCCCTGGGTGAGACGGGAGGCTGGACTGGAGGGACCCTCCCTGGCCTGACCCAGCAGGGCTCTTCTGAGGGTCTTCTCAGGGGAAGGCCTCGGCCTCTCTGCCCTGTGGCTGGCCCTGCAGAGGAACTGGCTGGCCCCTGGGTGAGACGGGAGGCTGGACTGGAGGGACCCCCCTGGCCTGACCCAGCAGGGCTCTTCTGAGGGTCTTCTCAGGGGAAGGCCTCGGCCTCTCTGCCCTGTGGCTGGCCCTGCAGAGGAACTGGCTGGCCCCTGGGTGAGACGGGAGGCTGGACTGGAGGGACCCTCCCTGGCCTGACCCAGCAGGGCTCTTCTGAGGGTCTTCTCAGGGGAAGGCCTCGGCCTCTCTGCCCTGTGGCTGGCCCTGCAGAGGAACTGGCTGGCCCCTGGGTGAGACGGGAGGCTGGACTGGAGGGACCCCCCTGGCCTGACCCAGCAGGGCTCTTCTGAGGGTCTTCTCAGGGGAAGGCCTCGGCCTCTCTGCCCTGTGGCTGGCCCTGCAGAGGAACTGGCTGGCCCCTGGGTGAGACGGGAGGCTGGACTGCAGGGACCCTCCCTGGCCTGACCCAGCAGGGCTCTTCTGAGGGTCTTCTCAGGGGAAGGCCTCGGCCTCCCTGCCCTGTGGCTGGCCCTGCAGAGGAACTGGCTGGCCCCTGGGTGAGACGGGAGGCTGGACTGGAGGGACCCTCCCTGGCCTGACCCAGCATGGCTCTTCTGAGGGTCTTCTCAGGGGAAGGCCTCGGCCTCTCTGCCCTGTGGCTGGCCCTGCAGAGGAACTGGCTGGCCCCTGGGTGAGACGGGAGGGTGGACTGGAGGGACCCTCCCTGGCCTGACCCAGCAGGGCTCTTCTGAGGGTCTTCTCAGGGGAAGGCCTCGGCCTCTCAGCCCTGTGGCTGGCCCTGCAGAGGAACTGGCTGGCCCCTGGGTGAGACGGGAGGCTGGACTGGAGGGACCCTCCCTGGCCTGACCCAGCAGGGCTCTTCTGAGGGTCTTCTCAGGGGAAGGCCTCGGCCTCTCTGCCCTGTGGCTGGCCCTGCAGAGGAACTGGCTGGCCCCTGGGGGAGACGGGAGGCTGGACTGGAGGGACCCTCCCTGGCCTGACCCAGCAGGGCTCTTCTGAGGGTCTTCTCAGGGGAAGGCCTCGGCCTCTCTGCCCTGTGGCTGGCCCTGCAGAGGAACTGGCTGGCCCCTGGGGGAGACGGGAGGCTGGACTGGAGGGACCCTCCCTGGCCTGACCCAGCAGGGCTCTTCTGAGGGTCTTCTCAGGGGAAGACCTCGGCCTCTCTGCCCTGTGGCTGGCCCTGCAGAGGAACTGGCTGGCCCCTGGGTGAGACGGGAGGCTGGGCTGGAGGGACCCTCCCTGGCCTGACCCAGCAGGGCTCTTCTGAGGGTCTTCTCAGGGGAAGTCCTCGGCCTCCCTGCCCTGTGGCTCGCCCTGCAGAGGAACTGGCTGGCCCCTGGGTGAGACGGGAGGGTGGACTGGAGGGACCCTCCCTGGCCTGACCCAGCAGGGCTCTTCTGAGGGTCTTCTCAGGGGAAGGCCTCGGCCTCTCTGCCCTGTGGTTGGCCCTGCAGAGGAACTGGCTGGCCCCTGGGTGAGACGGGAGGCTGGACTGGAGGGACCCTCCCTGGCCTACCCAGCAGGGCTCTTCTGAGGGTCTTCTCAGGGGAAGGCCTCGGCCTCTCTGCCCTGTGGCTGGCCCTGCAGAGGAACTGGCTGGCCCCTGGGTGAGACGGGAGGCTGGACTGCAGGGACCCTCCCTGGCCTGACCCAGCAGGGCTCTTCTGAGGGTCTTCTCAGGGGAAGTCCTCGGCCTCCCTGCCCTGTGGCTGGCCCTGCAGAGGAACTGGCTGGCCCCTGGGTGAGACGGGAGGGTGGACTGGAGGGACCCTCCCTGGCCTGACCCAGCAGGTCTCTTCTGAGAGTCTTCTCAGGGGAAGTCCTTGGCCTCCCTGCCGTGTGGCTGGCCCTGCAGAGGAACTGGCTGGCCCCTGGGTGAGACGGGAGGGTGGACTGGAGGGACCCTCCCTGGCCTGACCCAGCAGGGCTCTTCTGAAGATCTTCTCAGGGGAAGGCCTCGGCCTCTCTGCCCTGTGGTTGGCCCTGCAGAGGAACTGGCTGGCCCCTGGGTGAGACGGGAGGCTGGACTGGAGGGACCCTCCCTGGCCTACCCAGCAGGGCTCTTCTGAGGGTCTTCTCAGGGGAAGGCCTCGGCCTCTCTGCCCTGTGGCTGGCCCTGCAGAGGAACTGGCTGGCCCCTGGGGGAGACGGGAGGCTGGACTGGAGGGACCCTCCCTGGTCTGACCCAGCAGGGCTCTTCTGAGGGTCTTCTCAGGGGAAGGCCTCGGCCTCTCTGCCCTGTGGCTGGCCCTGCAGAGGAACTGGCTGGCCCCTGGGTGAGACGGTAGGCTGGACTGGAGGGACCCTCCCTGGTCTGACCCAGCAGGGCTCTTCTGAGGGTCTTCTCAGGGGAAGGCCTCGGCCTCTCTGCCCTGTGGCTGGCCCTGCAGAGGAACTGGTTGGCCCCTGGGTGAGATGGGAGGCTGGACTGGAGGGACCCTCCCTGGCCTACCCAGCGTGGCTCTTCTGAGTGTCTTCTCAGGGGAAGGCCTCGGCCTCCCTGCCCTGTGGCTGGCCCTGCAGAGGAACTGGCTGGCCCCTGGGGGAGACGGGAGGGTGGACTGGAGGGACCCTCCCTGGCCTGACCCAGCAGGGCTCTTCTGTGGGTCTTCTCAGGGGAAGGCCTCGGCCTCTCTGCCCTGTGGCTGGCCCTGCAGAGGGACCGGCTGGCCCCTGGGGGAGACGGGAGGCTGGACTGGAGGGACCCTCCCTGGTCTGACCCAGCAGGGCTCTTCTGAGGGTCTTCTCAGGGGAAGGCCTCGGCCTCTCTGCCTGTGGCTGGCCCTGCAGAGGAACTGGCTGGCCCCTGGGGGAGACGGGAGGCTGGACTGGAGGGACCCTCCCTGGCCTGACCCAGCAGGGCTCTTCTGAGGGTCTTCTCAGGGGAAGACCTCGGCCTCTCTGCCCTGTGGCTGGCCCTGCAGAGGAACTGGCTGGCCCCTGGGTGAGACGGGAGGCTGGACTGGAGGGACCCTCCCTGGCCTGACCCAGCAGGGCTCTTCTGAGGGTCTTCTCAGGGGAAGGCCTCGGCCTCTCTGCCCTGTGGCTCGCCCTGCAGAGGAACTGGCTGGCCCCTGGGGGAGACGGGAGGGTGGACTGGAGGGACCCTCCCTGGCCTGACCCAGCAGGGCTCTTCTGAGGGTCTTCTCAGGGGAAGGCCTCGGCCTCTCTGCCCTGTGGTTGGCCCTGCAGAGGAACTGGCTGGCCTCTGGGTGAGACGGGAAGCTGGACTGGAGGGACCCTCCCTGGCCTACCCAGCAGGGCTCTTCTGAGGGTCTTCTCAGGGGAAGGCCTCGGCCTCTCTGCCCTGTGGCTGGCCCTGCAGAGGAACTGGCTGGCCCCTGGGTGAGACGGGAGGCTGGACTGCAGGGACCCTCCCTAGTCTGACCCAGTAGGGCTCTGAGGTTCTGATTTCTCTAAGGTAGTGACTGGGAAGCTAGAATGCTTCCGGGGAAGGATGTGCAGTTCTGTAATCTCTGTTGCCTCAACTTCCACAAATCAGATGGGACCAAAGAGGGAAGCACTCTGGCAGCAGCGTGTAAGAACTCATGTGAGGGTATTGTGTATGAGTTGCCAACCTCCAGGTGAGACCTGGGCATCCCCTGTAATTCCATCTCTTGGTTACATCACTTGGGGGGGGGGACTCCAGAGTCCTCTCCTCACCAAACCCCACTTGCCCCATGCCCCACCCCCAAATCTCCTGGAATTCCTCCGCCTGGAGCTGGCAACTGCCATGTGAGATGCGTCTTCCTGCCACCTCTGGATATGGATCATTTTTCTGCCACCCTTTGCAAGAGCAGCTGTTTTGACTGTTCTCATGGATCCTGTGAGGAAAGCTCCTTTTCTACCTGAAAGGTAAAGGTATCCCCTGTGCAAGCACCGGGTCATGTCTGACCCTTGGGGTGACGCCCTCCAGCGTTTTCATGGCAGACTCAATACGGGGTGGTTTGCCAGTGCCTTCCCCAGTCATTACCGTTTACCCCCCAGCAGCAAGCTGGGTACTCATTTTACCGACCTCGGAAGGATGGAAGGCTGAGTCAACCTTGAGCCGGCTGCTGGGATTGAACTCCTAGCCTCATGGGCAGAGCTTTCAGACTGCATGTCTGCTGCCTTACCACTCTGGGCCACAAGAGGCTCTTTTTTACCCTACTAGCACCAAATAAAGCAACATTTTAAAGACGTTTTAAAATCTGAAATTGTTTTTTATTTAGTGCCTTTGTTCTAAGCAGAAGGAAATAAACAGCTCCCCTCTCCCCCCCTTCCAAATAACATTGACCGTTTAGTGCAAAGTCATCTTCAGTGGATAAAAATCTTCATCTGTCTGAAGTACAGTACGTCATTACAGGCACAAAATAAACTTAAAAAAAAAAAACAGAATTGGGTTAATATACAGCTGGACTGTGTTACCAACCCTTGGCCCTTCTGGCTGCTCTTGCAGGGGCATGATGTCGAATCAGAGCCCCCAAACCTTAGCCATATGTGGGGTGAGAACATCACAGCCTGGGCTGCCCCTCCTGCATGGGAGGGCTTGGGGCTGTTATGCTCAAGGCACTCTGGAAACAAACGGATGTGCTTGAAGGCAGGAATCTGCGGGACGAGACAAACCGTCATCTCTAGATGTAGCTGTGTCAATTTATACGATTTAATATTCCTTAACAAATCCACCAATCCCTGCCAGGGCAGAGAGAGATCCTTCGCAGCTAACATCTCCTGAGTGTCTGGGGGGAGGGAGCAGACAGAAATGACATCCCCCCCCCTGGGAGATGAGGGCTACATACAATTGCTGCAGCTTTCCCAGGTAACAAGGTCTGGCCTGGAGTGATTTGAGCAGGGCTTGTTCGTTGGGCAGGATTTGAACTCCGGTCTGTCCAAGGCAGTGGTTCCCTAATGCTTCGACGGAGAGGCCCTCTATATTGGGGCCCAGTGTCACGGCAGCCCACGAGCCTCCCAGATGTGCAAAGCCATATCTGTCTTGTTCTGGCCTTGTGGTGTCCACCGTATGCCTTGTGTGCCTCTCTTGTTGTGCTGCTAACGGGCACTCCTGTGTGCTGTGGGGGGTGCTGACTTGGGCCCCAGCAGCAGGGGCCCTGTCGTTGTCATTCCCATAATATATTCCACAACAGAGGTCTTCGGATGTGTGCAGGCCTGATTTTTCCATTGCAAAAACGTTTACAAAGTGATTCCAGACATGAGTTCCCAGAGGGAAGGAAAGGCCACCCAAATAATGGCTGATTAATTTGCCCTTTGGCTTTGATAGCGTTTTCAGTACATTTCCAAATCTCTCGCTGACAAAGAAGAAAGTGCAAAGTAATTTCGTTAGTCCTTTGTTCTGTTTTACAAATATTATAATATATATATATTTATATACCATTTATATAAATAGCTTTATATCTCTTCTTAATAGATAGTTTTCTATGGAGAGGAAGCCAACTCTCACCCTCCTTCCTCCCTGCTTTCCTTGACACCTTTACAGACATCGTGCCTAGAAGGAACCATCTTGTCCCACAAAAGCTTGACTCCTCAATAGAGCCAGGTGCCCCCCCCCCCACACACACACATACTGCCTATAAGGCACCGTCTTGGCACAGCAGCTAACACCCCCCCCCACCCCTGATCCCCATGGCGCTTCAGCCCAGAAGGCCTCCGGAGAGAGAAAGCATTGGCCTCCCCCCCACCCCCCCCCGCTGAAACCTCCCCCTCCCCCTTGAGCAGGAGAGCCCTGATGCCTCAGAGGGAGGATTCTGCATCCTGCTCCTGGGCTGGCCACACCGCTGCACCTCTTCCACAAGCACGCCCAGTGGCGCTGAGAGCATGGCACACTCCTGCGGCCCCCCAGCAGCCCCCGCCCGGGGGCCACAGAGCTCTCAGAGGCTGAGGGCCCACGGATGGCCCCCTCCCTGTGGCCAGCTTTTGCTGGAAGTCTCTTCTATGTTATTAAGGCTACACTTGTTTTAAAAAATCCAGTGTTAGTTTTCCCCAGATGCAAAGAGGCCGTTTCTTCGCCTTGGACAGGCCCTAGGGATTTGTTGGCCGGCCTTCACAAGGGTGCACCAAGGCTTCTCCCACTTGTCCTCTGTCCCCATCTCCCCAAATCATCCATGTGCTCAAGGGGGTGGGGGTGGGAAGACAGGGTGGGCGGGGAAGGGGGCTGCGTTTCCCGTTGGCTCTGCTTTTTGATCCAGCATTTCTGATGTCAGTGTAGTACAGTAGCGGCAGCAAGAAGACGGGCAGCGACTCCGGTGTGGCTCTGTGGCCAGAGAAGCATGCCCCTTTCCTTCTGGAGCGCTGTCACGGGACGCATCGCCCAGATGTGCCGGCAGGTCGCCCACTCGCTCAGGGAAACACTGGTGCCCCACTGCCAGCCAGCCAGCCAGCCAGCCAGGGATCCTCCTTTCCTTGGGGGAAGGAAAGCACTTTTGTTTCCAGAAGGACGGCTGGTGGAGAGAGAGAGGGGGAACTGCCGCCCACGCGGGGAAGAGGCTCTCTGGCTGCCTGGGACTTGAGAAACAGAGGACATTCTACACCCCGGGGGCTTCTGCCATCCTTGCAAAACTTGTTTTAAAAATTTCCACCTCCACAGTCGACAGTGAAGGAGGGTACAGAGAAACCCATAAGTGCATCAATTGCCCCTCCAGTCCAGAGGCCCCCGGCAGTCCTCGGGGGGGGATGTATCTGGCCGCATGGTCCACCTCTGGCTTAGTTAAGAACCAAGGGGCAAAACGTGGCTATTCATGGAGGAGGCAGAAGGGTGTCTTCCCTTGGTCCAAGTGTCTTGCACAGAAAGGTCGTGCGGAGAGGAGAACTGCAGATCGCAGGGTCCACCGCGTGACTCTGCTATAGGAAAGTTTCCCCCCTTTGTGGGAGGTGCCCAGTTCAGGGGGCCTGGTGTAGTGGGGGGGGCATGGCTTCCACCTGAGCAGGGCTGGAATGCTGCAGCCATCCACTAACCACAGGCCGGGCTGGCGAGGGGAGTTTCCCATCAGATAGAGAACTTGTAGAATCCTGCCCACCCCGGAAAGACACAGTCCTGCCCGTTCGGGACACCAGGAAACCAGTTGTGGGGGACACACGGACAGCGGCTCCAGCACGGGACGCATTTGAAGATGAAGACGCTGAAGCAAATGTTTCCAAACAATGGTGCAAGATTTTTGTGCTGGAGCAGGCTGAGAGCTACTTGCTGGCTGTGTCCTTAGGGGGGAATTAATGGTCCGAGAGAAGGAGAGATCCCTCCCTGCCCCCTGGGAGGGGGCTGGGATGGGTTGGAAGAGAAGACAATACGGAGGGAGGTACTAGAGATGTTAAAAGGATCCAAGGGGGACAGCTGTCCTGGAAAGTTCTCAGGACCCTCAAACATTACTGATCCGGACGCTTAGAGGGCTGCTCTCCCTCTCGGCCTTCTCCCGAAAGGATTCTTCCAGCTTCAGTTTTTCAGGATCTCCATATCTTACGGTCTCATGGAGGCAGCAAGGTGGTGCAACTTTGACCACCTGCTCAAAGAGACTGAAATCCGCCACGTACTTCCCACTGGCAGACAGAGAGATGACCGGGGTGAATTCGTAGCCCCAAAGGATCTCTTCGGGGAGGTAGGAGGTCCGCACCTGGCAGGTGGCGCTGGTGGATTCCACGGTGCCACTGAGAATGACCACCAGCTCAAAGTCTCCCTCGCCCGTGCGCAGAGCCATGTCCCGGAAGGGGCTTCTGTCGTCCACCACGTGGTAGAACGTGAGGGGCAGGATGAGGAAGGGGCTGTCTGAGGAGGTGTCCACCTGAAAGTCCACGTTCACCTGGTTGAGTCGGACGTTCTCTCCTTCTTTGGTGAGGTGGGTCTGGAGGAGCTTGCCCGTGACCTGGCAGCCGATGAGCAGGCTCTTGCGCATGTTGGCCACCCGGATCATCAGGCACGTCTTGCCATTGTGCTGTGCCACAACCGCGTTCTGGCTGAACTTGATGGTCTCCGCCCTCTTCTTGGGCCGGGCGATCTTGGCCAGGAAGGTGCCCGTGATGAAGATCTCCATGATGGTCGTCAGGACCAGCTGACTGATGAGGAGGACAATGGCGAGCGGACACTCTTCGCTGATGTAGCGGAAGCCGTAGCCAATGGTGGTCTGGGACTCCAGGGAGAACAGGAAGGCCCCGGTCAGCGTGTGGACTTGCATGACGCATGGCGTGTGGTTGGCGGGAGGGTCAAACTCCAGCAGGTCTCCGTGCAGCACAGCCACAAGGTACCAGATGACGCCAAAGACGAACCAGGTCCCCGCAAAGGAGGCCGAGAACAGGATCAGCTTGTAGCGCCACTGCATGTCGATGAAGGTGGTCCACAGGTCCTTCAGGTAGAGGAACCGCTTGTCTGCGATGTGCTCCATCCTCACGTTGCTCCGCCCATCCTTCGTCATCACACGCCTCTTGCGGAGGGCGGCGGCTATCAGGGGGCGGCTGTCCGTCTGCGTCGTCTGGCTGTAGTAGACTTTGGTGGCCGAAGTCATCTGCGGGAGGGAACAAAAGAAGGCGGGGGGGGGGGATAAGAACAGGATAATGCCAGAAGAAGACCCCTGCTGGGTCAGGCCAACAGTACGCCTAGTCCAGCCTCCTGCCCCACTCAGGGGCCAGCCAGTTCCTCTGGAGGGCCAGCAATGGACAGAGAGATGCCCTCTGACTTAATTTCCTGCCCTCCTTTTTAAGCAATGATTTTTTTTAATGAAAACATCTCCATAGATGCAAAGTGCAACATGGGATGGTTCTAAGCCCCTCAACCAACCTGGTATGACTCCATTCCACTCTCCGCCCACCATATAATTATTTCCTGCCAGTCCCCCCTTCTGCATTTTCATCTGCCTACCCTGGCTGGGAACTTAGACTCCTAGAATGAGGGGGAGCTCCCCACCTCCTCAGGCAGCCCCTTCCACTGCTGAACTAGACCCATAGAATCCTTGAGTGGGAAGGGTCCATGCAGGCCATCCAGTCCCACCCCCTGCTCAGTGGAGGATGAGCCTCCAGCATCCAGGAGAAGGATCTGTCCAGCCGCTGCCTGAAGACGGCCAGTGAGGGGGAGCTCCCCACCTCCTCAGGCAGCCCCTTCCACTGCTGAACTAGACTCCTAGAATCCCAGAGTGGGAAGGGGCCATGCAGGCCATCCAGTCCCACCCTCTGCTCAGTGCAGGATCAGCCTCCAGCATCCAGGAGAAGGATCTGTCCAGCCGCTGCTTGAAGACGGCCAGTGAGGGGGAGCTCCCCACCTCCTCAGGCAGCCCCTTCCACTGCTGAACTAGACCCATAGAATCCTAGAGTGGGAAGGGTCCATGCAGGCCATCTAGTCCACCCCCTGCTCAGTGCAGGATCAGCCTCCAGCATCCAGGAGAAGGATCTGCCCAGCCGCTGCTTGGAGACGGCCAGTGAGGGGGAGCTCCCCACCTCCTCAGGCAGCCCCTTCCACTGCTGAACTAGACTCCCAGAATCCTAGAGTGGGAAGGGGCCATCGCAATCCTGCAGGCCTGAAGACGCTGCTCTTCTACCAGGCCTGTGGTTGAGTCTAGGACAGCTGAATCTGTGGACTTCCTGCCTCTCCACTTCTTTCAGGTCCCTTCCCTCTTGTTGGCTGAGCATCTGTTCCCAGCTGACAGCCCATCTTGCAGGCCAGAATTAAGATGGCAGAAGTTGTGTGGTGTGTGTTTGGGTGGTAAATTTTAATTTTTAGGATATTTTCCATTTGTCTATGAATGTTTTAATCAATACTGTGAACCACCCAGGGCATGCTTGTGGAGACTGGCAGTCTATAAATCAAATAATAAATAAATATTGTTATATTTTTATGGCAATAAACATTAAAGCTTTAGCTGTAGTGTATATAAAAACAAATGGTTTTATCATACACCCTGTTTAAACTTAGTGGAAACATCCAGAGGAAAGGGCAGAAGAAAGGAGCCTGTTTCTTTTGTGTGTTCCAGCAGATGGCAGGAGAGGTCTGGGCATGAGGAGGGACCTCCCAGTACATCTAAGAACCTAGAGAAACCATGTTGGGTCAGGCCAGTGCCCTCTCCAGACCAGCATTGTGTGTCACAAAGCCAAGGGCCATCAGGAGGTCTGCTAGCAGGGCCAGTAATCTAGAAGCCCCCCAATCCTTGCCCCCCCCCCAAGCACCAAGAAGGCAGAGAATCTCAGCCCAGACAGAAGCACACCTGAGAGCCCCTGTTGGTTCAGGCCAGTGGCCCTTCCAGTCGAGCATTCTGTGTCAGTCGCCTTCCCTTTCCTCTTCCCACAACAGACACCCTGTGAGGGAGGGGAGGCTGAGAGAGCCCTGAGATTCCTGAAGAAGAAGAAGAAGAGTTGGTTCTTATAGGCCCCTTTTCTCTACCCGAAGGAGGCTCAGAGCGGCTTCCAGTCGCCTTCCCTTTCCTCTCCCCACAACAGACACCCTGTGAGGGAGGGGAGGCTGAGAGAGCCCTGAGATTACTGAAGAAGAAGAAGAGTTGGTTCTTATATGCCGCTTTTCTCTACCCGAAGGAGGCTCAAAGTGGCTTCCAGTCGCCTTCCCATTCCTCTCCCCACAACAGACACCCTGTGAGGGAGGGGAGGCTGAGAGAGCCCTGAGATTCCTGAAGAAGAAGAAGAGTTGGTTCTTATAGGCCCCTTTTCTCTACCCGAAGGAGTCTCAAAGTGGCTTCCAGTCGCCTTCCCATTCCTCTCCCCACAACAGACACCCTGTGAGGGAGGGGAGGCTGAGAGAGCCCTGAGATTCCTGAAGAAGAAGAAGAAGAAGAGTTGGTTCTTATAGGCCCCTTTTCTCTACCCGAAGGAGGCTCAAAGGGGCTTAGTTACCTTCCCTTTCCTCTCCCCACAACAGACACCCTGTGAGGGATGGGAGGCTGAGAGAGCCCTAAGATTACTGAAGAAGAAGAAGAAGAAGAAGAAGAAGAAGAAGAAGAAGAAGAAGAAGAAGAAGAAGAAGAAGAAGAAGAAGAAGAAGAAGAAGAAGAAGAAGAAGAAGAAGAAGAAGAAGAAGAGTTGGTTCTCATATGCCGCTTTTCTCTGCCCAAAGGAATTTAAAAGCGGCTTCCATTTGCCTCCCCTTTCCTCTCCCCACAACAGCCACCCTGTGGAGTGGGTGAGGCTGGGAGAGCCCTGATATCACTGCTTGGTCAGAACAGCTCTATCAGTGCTGTGGGGAGCCCAGGGTCACCCAGCTGGCTGCCTGTGGAGGAGGAAGGGGGAACCCAGCCCGGCTCCTAACCGCTCCACCAAGCTGGCTCTCAATAACGCAGCACAGTTTAAAATCAGTTTCAAAACCTTAATATGCCATTTTCCAGGCCCAGGGTATCTCTCACGCCCCCCTGCAATGCTCCCACTAGGGTTCTGCTGGGCTACCCAAGAGCCCCTGATTATAGTTGCCAACTCCAGGTTGAGAAGCCCCTGGAGATTTGGGGAGTGGAGCTTGGGGAGGACGAGGGTTGTTGAAGGGTGGGAGGGGACGTGCCACAGAGCCTGCCTCCCAGAGCGGCCCTTTTCTCTGTCCCCTCGAACGTTTGGAGATCAGCTGTCCTTCTTGGAAATCTCCAGGCCTCCCCTGGAGGCTGGCAACCCTGGCCCCATTCCCCTGCTTGACTTCTGGATCCCAGAATGGGTGAATGTGGCGGAAGAACCAAGCCCAAAACATCCGGCCAAAGTTGGCAGGGATGGCCGGGCAGAAGAGACGCCAGCCTGTGCCTCCCGTGTGCCCGGCCGGACGTCCCTGGCCCTGGCCAAGCCTCCCCCACCCTCTCCCCCTTCACAGAGCCCGTCAATCAGGAGGGGGATGAAAGCAGGCCGACCCCCCCCCATGTTCCCGGAGAGGCACTGCCCCTTCTCTGCCCCGCCGTCCCCTGGAGCCTCAGCCGGAAAACAAACCCATCATGGACAAGAAAGGCCCTTTTCATCCGGACCTGTCAATGTTTGGAAAGGTCTTGTGGAAGCCGCAGTCCCCCCAAGACCGCCGGCCCCTGCGGGGGGTGGCTGGGAGGGGGAGGGGGCTTGGCTGTCCTCCCCTGGGGGGCCTCTGGCCACTTGACGCAAAGAGGGCACCCTGTCCCTTGCCCAGATTGAAGCCTGAGTTGGCACCGAAATTTCCTCTTGGCTGGCTTGGTGTCGCCAGGTCTCTCCTCAGGGTCACTTGGGCTTGGGCAAGGGGACTCCCCCTTCAGTCCAGATGCTGCCAAAGAAGGTCCCCGGCCAGCCTTGGCCTCCTCAGTGACCCCAAGGGCTGGACTGCAGCTGGCCCACGTCCATGCCAAGGCTCCTCCTCCAGCCCTCCCCCCCCCCCAGCTGGCTTCCCAGAAGCTCCCTTGGGGAACAACCAGGCAGGGCCCCAGAGAACCTCAGCTGGCTGCCCCACAAAAGCTTGGCCCCCTTCCTCCAGCACCTGACTCCCCCCCCCACACACACACACACAACACCCCGGCAGCAGATTCTGAGGTCCTCTGAGGACAGCCATGAAAACTTCACCCAAGCCCAGACTGGTCTGGAGGGGGGAGGGGGTGAAGGCAAGGCTGTGGGAACAATCTCTGCCCCACCCTTTGTGCCCTTTGTGCCGTCCAAGCCGGGCTATTCCTCCTCCCCCTCCTCCCCTGGGCTGGGTGCTGCTGCGATTCGCCTTGGCAAGGGGCTGCCCCCTGGCCACTTGTGGGGCACCTCCCTCTGCCTTTGCTGCAGCGGCCCCTCGCCTGCTGCTGGTCCGGCCTTGGCTGTTGGGGGGCCTGAGAGGCCCTGGCCCAATGGGGATGCCAACTCTGGGTCTGGGGCTACTGGAGGGAGGCGCCCGGGAGGGGCGGGGGCGGGGCAGGGCAGGGCACTACGTCAGCCTACAGCCCACCTTCCACCTTCCAGCACGGCCATTTTCTCCTGGGAAGGGGAATCATGCGTGACTCCACGAGAGCTCCACCCTCTCCTGGTGGTTGGCAACCCTACAGCCTGGGCTGGCTCCGGGGGCCCATGCCAAGGCCTGCCAGGCCCCTGCGGGGTACTATGGACCAAGCCCCTTACCGAGGGGGCCTGCCGGGGCACAGAAGTGGGAGGGGGTGGCGGTGCCTTCCCTGGGGGGGTCCTGGCCTGAGAGCCCATCCTGCCTTCCACGGGGCACCACGTGGGGATGCTGGGACCTTGCTGCCCCCCGTCCCAGCCAGCCTCTTGCCAGGGGCCCCCAGCTAGCTCCAAAGCCCTGGCAGGAGAGCCGGCCGCTCTGCTGCGGCGTGTCCAAAATCGGTGCTGACCATCTGCCTTGGCAGCTGCCACACAGGAGAGCTTGTTCCAGGGAGCCTCACGCCCAGAAAGGCCTCCACGCCAGGGCTTTTATGGCAGCGACCGGGGCAGGAGGCGGGAAGGTGCTTCAGAAGGAGACGAGAGCCCGGAGAGAACTGCTCAGTCAGAACAGCTTTCTCAGTGCTGAGCCCAAGGTCACCCAGCTGGCTGCATGTGGGGGAGGAGGAGCGGGGAATCAAGCACAGCTGGCCAGATTAGAAGAGTTGGTCCTTATATGCCGCTTTTCTCCACCCTAAGAAGTCTCCAAGCGGCTTCCAGTCGCCTTCCCTTTCCTCTCCCCAAACAGACACCCTGTAAGGGAGGTGGAGGTGAGAGAGCCCTGAGATTACTGAAGAAGAAGAAGAAGTTGGTTCTTATATGCCGCTTTTCTCTACCCGAAGGAGTCTCAAAGCGGTTTACAGTCGCCTTCCCTTTCCTCTTCCCATAACAGACACCCTGTAAGGGAGGTGGAATCATAGAATCATAGAATCCTAGAGTGGGAAGGGGCCATACAGGCCATCTAGTCCAACCCCCTGCTCAACGCAGGATCAGCCCAAAGCATCCTAAAGCAGGAGCTGAGAGAGCCCTGAGATTACTGAAGAAGAAGAAGAGTTGGTTCTTATATGCCACTTTTCTCTACCCGAAGGAGGCTCAAAGCGGCTTCCAGTTGCCTTCCCTTTCCTCTCCCCACAACAGACACCCTGTGAGGTGGGTGAGGCTGAGAAAGCCCTGAGATTACTGAAGAAAAAGAAGAGTTGGTTCTTATATGCCACTTTTCTCTACCCAAAAGAGTCTCAGAGCGGCTTCCAATCGCCTTCCCTTTCCTCTCCCCACAACAGACCCCCTGGGAGGGAGGGGAGGCTGGGAGAGCCCTGAGATTACTGAAGAAGAAGAAGAGTTGGTTCTTATATGCCACTTTTCTCTACCCGAAGGAGGCTCAAAGCGGCTTCCAGTCGCCTTCCCTTTTTCTCCCCACAACAGACACCCTGTGAGGTGGGTGAGGCTGAGAGAGCCCTGAGATTACTGAAGAAGAAGAAGAGTTCGTTCTTATGTGCCGCTTTTCTCTACCCGAAGGAGGCTCAAAGGAGCTTCCAGTCGCCTTCCCTTCCTCTCCCCACAACAGACACCCTGTGAGGGAGGAGAGGCTGAGAGAGCCCTGAGATTACTGAAGAAGAAGAAGAAGGGTTGGTTCTTATATGCCGCTTTTCCCTACCCGAAGGAGTCTCAAAGCGGCTTCCAATCGCTTTCCCTTTCCTCTCCCCATAACGGACACCCTGTGAGGGAGGGGAGGCTGAGAGAGACCTGAACAGAACAGCTGTGGCAAGCCCAAGGTCACCCAGCTGGCTGCATGTGGAGGAGGAGGAGGAGGAGGAAGGGGGGAATCAAACCCAGCTCGCCAGAGTAGAAGTTCGCACTCCTCCCCAGGACATGAAGTTTGCTCCAGAGGAACTGATCTCTGTCCTCTGGAAGGCAGTCATGATTTTAGGAGACTCCCAGACTCTTCCTGGAGGTTGGCAGCTCTGCATAAGAGCAGGGGATATCTGAAGGGTCCCTTGTGGCCAAGGTGTGATGGGGGGGCACTCAGATCTCCCCCACTGCCCTTCCCTCTGCCACCTGTTGCATCTGGCTGTGGAGCCCAGCACTGGCACCAGCCCCCCCCCCCCCCGGCCTCCCTTGCCCTGCCCCCTCCTTGGCCGGCCGCTGCAGTCACTGATTAACCAGTCCTGGGCGGCCAGGTGACCTTTCCTAGGGCTCAGGGCTGCCTCTGCCAGGAGGTGCCCCCAAGCAGGTGGACAGGCAGGAGGGGGCTGCCCTGTGCGGGGAGGGGGGAGGCAGCAATAGCCGCTGCGTCCCCCGAGAGCCCAGATGCGAGGTGAGGCAGCAGAGGGAGAAACTCTGGCTGAGCCTCCGCAATCCCAGGGCCGGACAAAGGCTGCTTTGTGGATCAGCTTTCTCACCTGGAGCCCCTGGGCAGAGAAGATCTCTGGATGCCACAGGAAACAGATACGGGAGAAGGAGGCCGCTGGGAGGGCCCAGGGCTTGGATCGAGGGGGGGGAGCAAAGAGGGCTGCACAGAGGGTGCGATCCAGGAATGGCCCAGAACCACGGGGGGGGGGTCAGGGTGCGAAGGAAGGAAGGAAGGAAGGAAGGAAGGAAGGAAGGAAGGAAGGAAGGAAGGAAGGAAGGAAGGAAGGAAGGAAGGAAGGAAGGAAGGAAGGAAGGAAGGAGAGGGCCAACGTCCACAGAAGAAATCCACCTCAGAAGTGCCCAGATGGAGGCGAAATCCAGGTCAAGGGGGAACAGATCCTGGCTCCCTCCAGGGCCATGCTCAGGTGGCAAACCCCAGCAATCCCCGTAGCTCTTGGAGGAGACCCCCTCCTTCATGGGAGGCAAGTCGAAATCCCTCAGATCCCCCCCCCCCCCGTTCAAGAGGGCTGCATGTAAATTGCTCTGGATTTAAGACTTGCCCCAGTGACTGGCTTCCTTTATAGCCCCCCCCCTCTTTCTGCTCAGTGAGGACCAAGCTCACCTCATGCCCCTCCTCTGTTAATTCTCCCACCTGCCCCGCAGTGAGGGAGGTCAAGCAGGGAGCGAGTGAGGCCCCAGTTCCCTGGCAGGGAGGGGTTTTGAGCCTGGCTCTCACGCAGGGCCGCACTCTGACACTCTAGCAGCTACACCACATCAGCTTATCACTGAGTGGACGGATACAGCCCACCCCCACCCCCACCCCGGCCAGGCTCTCGCTGTGGCTCGGCCAGCCTGGAGACCTCTGCCCTTATCCAGATGGGAAGGCCTCCAGTTCTCACCACCAGCCGTGGGCTCAGGTTCTCCCCCTGCCCCGCCCCACGCTGCCGAACGAAGGCTGGATGAAAGGGTTTCCCAGTCCCCAGATCTCCTTGGCCGGAACAATCGCGGCTCTTCTTGATCCTCCCGATAAATGCAGAAGACCAAGTTCGTCGGGGCCATCTTCCCATGGAACGTGGCCTCCCCAGGGGAGGGCGTTATCTCTTCTGGAAGGGTTGGGGGGGCGCATCCTGAACTGCCCCCCCCCCAAGCCAGCCCCATCGCTCTGCTGAGAGGTCAGGGCCAAACAGCACTGTCCAGGCCACCAGCGGTCGGGGCCGTTACGGGCCCCAGTGTGGCTTCTGGCCCTCCTTGCAGGGCACAGGTTGGCCTCGTCTTGAGAGCTAAGCAGAACCGGCCCTGAATAGCACTTGGATGGGAGACCCCCCCCCCAAAGAAGTCCAGGACTGTTGTGCAGAGACAAGCTGTGGAAAACACCCACACACATACACACAACCTCACCCTGGCGTGTGTGTCTTTTGCCATGACCCAGATGGCCCATTTGAACAGACAGGATCAGCCTTCTACAGAAGTCTGGGGCCACCACACAGAGGCAGCCGACACCAAACTATGCATGTCCCTCGCCTTGGACACCTGGGGGGGGGGGTCCCCTTCAACTGTCTGCCACTTTCTGCTACCACTGAGCATTTTGTTGTTGTTGTTAGGTGCGAAGTCGTGTCCGACCCATCGCAACCCCAACGACAATGATCCTCCAGGCCTTCCTGTCCTCTACCATTCCCCGGAGTCCATTTATGATTTATTTACTGAGTATTTATGCCCCCACAAAACCACAAAAGCCATAGTGCATAGAAACTGCAAGCAAACATCAATGCATGAGGAGCTACAAGTCTACTAAGCATTCAGACCGGCGAGGGTAAGCGTGACCCAAACCTGCAGGCCTCCAGGTCGAAAGCCTGGCTCTCCTCAGGAACCCTCTGCCTGCAGCTGGGGAGAAATGGCACCGGAGACAGAGGTATCCCGGAGGACTTGGCCCTTGGCCCTCGGCCCCCGGCACCTTTGCTTTCTAGCTCTTTGCCAAGGGGAAATGGAAATGCCGCAGGGCCCAGACACCAGCCCCGTGAGCCTGGTAGAGCAGGCTCCACAGAGGGACACCTTTGGACCAGGGATGGGGCTTCTCCGCCCTTGATAGACTGGTGAGTTTGTGCAGAATAGAGATTTCACCATCCCTGAAGCCTCAGGAGGAGCTCCGATTCCCCCACATGCACAATTCAAGAGGGGGGGAGTCTTGCAGTCATTATACATTAACCCCCTGAACTTTGACTTGCATTAATCTGGCACAAGACAGAGACTCAGGTCTGCCTTTCTTTCTCCCCCTGCACATGACTTTCTCCAGCTACTAGATTTCTAATTGGGTCCTACGCTGCTCACATTTCTTGCTCTAGGGAAGCAGAACAGTTCCTTGTGATCCAGCTCAGACATAGGAAAATTGGATACGCTCTACTGGATCAGACCAGGGAGGGTCTATACAGCCCAGCCTTCCCTCTCCCCCAGGGGCCAGCCAGTTCCTCTGCAGGGCCAGCCACAGGGCAGAGAGGCCGAGGCCTTCCCCTGAGAAGACCCTCAGAAGAGCCCTGCTGGATCAGACCAGGGAGGGTCTATACAGCCCAGCCTTCCCTCTCCCCCAGGGGCCAGCCAGTTCCTCTGCAGGGCCAGCCACAGGGCAGAGAGGCCGAGGCCTTCCCCTGAGAAGACCCTCAGAAGAGCCCTGCTGGGTCAGGCCAGGGAGGGTCCCTCCAGTCCAGCCTCCCGTCTCACCCAGGGGCCAGCCAGTTCCTCTGCAGGGCCAGCCACAGGGCAGAGAGGCCGAGTCCTTCCCCTGAGAAGACCCTCAGAAGAGCCCTGCTGGGTCAGGCCAGGGAGGGTCCCTTCAGTCCAGCCTCCCATCTCTCCCAGGGGCCAGCCGGTTCCTCTGCAGGGCCAGCCACAGGGCAGAGAGGCCGAGGCCTTCCCCTGAGAAGACCCTCAGGAGAGCCCTGCTGGGTCAGGCCAGGGAGGGTCCCTCCAGTCCAGCCTCCCGTCTCACCCAGGGGCCAGCCAGTTCCTCTGCAGGGCCAGCCACAGGGCAGAGAGGCCGAGGCCTTCCCCTGAGAAGACCCTCAGAAGAGCCCTGCTGGGTCAGGCCAGGGAGGGTCCCTCCAGTCCAGCCTCCCGTCTCACCCAGGGGCCAGCCAGTTCCTCTGCAGGGCCAGCCACAGGGCAGAGAGGCCGAGTCCTTCCCCTGAGAAGACCCTCAGGAGAGCCCTGCTGGGTCAGGCCAGGGAGGGTCCCTCCAGTCCAGCCTCCCGTCTCACCCAGGGGCCAGCCAGTTCCTCTGCAGGGCCAGACACAGGGCAGAGAGGCCGAGGCCTTCCCCTGAGAAGACCCTCAGAAGAGCCCTGCTGGGTCAGGCCAGGGAGGGTCCCTCCAGTTCAGCCTCCCATCTCTCCCAGGGGCCAGCCGGTTCCTCTGCAGGGCCAGCCACAGGGCAGGGAGGCCGAGGCCTTCCCCTGATGTTTCCTCCCGGCTCTGGGATTCAGAGGTTTCTTCTCTCTGTCCCGTTCTCTTAAGCTCAACCAACACATGAAGCTGCCTCAAAACTGGATCAGACGGTAGATCAGTCAAGGTCAGGCTGGCCGCTGCTCTCCGGGGTCTCAGGCAGGGGTCTTTCATGCCACTTTCCGCCTGGTCCTTTAAGTGGAGATTCCAGGGTTTGAGCCTGGGAGTTCTGCATGCCAAGCAGAGGCTCTGCCAATGAGTCAGGGTCCCTCCCGGATCTGTATGGAAGCCAATGTTTATTTTTTTATTTCCAACGGCTTGGCTCCTGGCCAGTGATCAGTCTCTCATGCCTTTGAGGCCCTGGGGCTGCCTGGAGAGGTCTCTGCCTGTGGCTCCCCATTCACTGCCATGGCTTCCTTCCAGGAATTCTGGGAGCTGTAGTCTGAGGAGTGGGCAGGCTGGCTGGAGAGCAGTGCCTTCCTCTCTGAACCGCCTTCCACGTTTCTTGGTGGGGTACGGCAAGAGAGAGGAACCACACCTGCAGGAGCCTTCCTGGCCCAAGGTTCTGTCAAGGCCAGCTGGCCAGCCCATAGCTGCCCTCTACGCCCTCGCCCAAAGAGCCAGACCTGCCAGCTGCTGCGGCATGAGCAGGAGGCAGCTTCCTACCCTGCGGCAAGCATGGTTAAAGTGTAACCCTGAGACACTTTACAAGATTAGCCTGCAAATCGGTTCCTACCTCCAGGGCAACAGGGCAGAATCTGGAACAAGAGTCAGCTTGTTAGAACCTGTGTCCCGCCTGGGGGGACTGGGCTTGGGCACGGCGGGCGTGTGAGGAGCGGAGAGGCACAACCCCCGCAATGGCCGTTGTGTGGGCCCCGCCAGAGGAGGGATCTCACGTGGGAGGGGGCTTCTCGTGCACTGGAACTGGATCGAGGGGAGGGCCCCCAGTTCTCAGCCAAGGTTTTCGCCTGCTGTGCACAGAGGTTGCTGCTTCCTGGACTTTGCACCCCTGCCCAATGCCCCCTTCCGAAAGGACCCCTGCTTTGTGGGGATCCTCCAGGCCGGTCAGCAGCCCCCGGTGATCTCCAGCCAACGCCAACCAGGGCGGCAGAAAATGGAACCACAGCGGAGTCTGCAGCTGAAGTGAGAACAGAGCGTCCGCCTGGGCCGTCCCGCTTCTGGCAAGAGAAGGCAGGCGTTTGGTGCAGGGGGACCCCAACAGACGCAGCGGGCTGGAGCAGGGATGTGTGACCCAAATGCCATGCTGGGATATCCGGAAGGGGACTGAAAACCCATCAGCCAATATCCTGGGGGCCCTGGATAAGTCGATGGCCTCATTGGGAATCCTGGGCCTTTGTTTGTTTGTTTGTTTGTTTACAATGACATACAGTTCTGGTCACCACACTGCTAAAGGGATTGGGGAAGTAGCAGAAACAGGAAAGGGAAATGACCTTGGAAGGAAGGAAGGAAGGAAGGAAGGAAGGAAGGAAGGAAGGAAGGAAGGAAGGAAGGAAGGAAGGAAATAGAGAAAGAGGAAGGAAGGAAGGAAGGAAGGAAGGAAGGAAGGAAGGAAGGAAGGAAGGAAGGAAGGAAGGAAATAGAGAAAGAGGAAGGAAGGAAGGAAATAGAGAAAGAGGAAGGAAGGAAGGAAGGAAGGAAGGAAGGAAGGAAGGAAGGAAGGAAGGAAGGAAGGAAGGAAGGAAGGAAGGAAGGAAGGAAGGAAGGAAGGAAGGAAGGTCAGAGAGAGGCTGACAAAATTGGGCCTGGGATACAGCAGAAATAAGTTGTTGTCAATGGTGTTTCATCAGACTGGAGAGAGGTGAGTAGCGGGGTACCTCAGGGCTCGGTGCTCGGCCCGGTACTTTTTAACATATTTATTAATGATCTAGATGAGGGGGTGGAGGGACTACTCATCAAGTTTGCAGATGACACCAAATTGGGAGGACTGGCAAATACTCCGGAAGATAGAGACAGAGTTCAACGAGATCTGAACACAATGGAAAAATGGGTAAATGAGAACAAGATGCAATTTAATAAAGATAAATGTAAAGTTCTGCATCTGGGTCAGAAAAATGAAGATGATCTGGGGCCAAGGGACCAAGCCCTATGAAGATAGGTTGAGGGACCTGGGAATGTTCAGCCTGGAGAAAAGGAGGTTGAGAGGGGACATGATAGCCCTCTTTAAGTATTTGAAAGGTTGTCACTTGGAGGAGGGCAGGATGCTGTTCCCATTGGCTGCAGAGGAAAGGACACGCAGTAATGGGTTTAAACTACAAGTACAACGATATAGGCTAGATATCAGGAAAAAAAATTCACAGTCAGAGTAGTTCAGCAGTGGAAGGGGCTGCCTAAGGAGGTGGGGAGCTCCCCCTCACTGGCAGTCTTCAAGCAAAGGTTGGATGCACACTTTTCTTGGATGCTTTAGGATGCTTTGGGCTGATCCTGCGTTGAGCAGGGGGTTGGACTAGATGGCCTGTGTGGCCCCTTCCAACTCTATGATTCTGTGATTCTATGATTCTAAGTCTTCTTCTCCCTTTCTCACATCACAAGATCTTGTGGCCAGTCCTTGAAATGAAGGAGGAGAGGCAGAAGGGACTCCTTCTCCACACGTAGGATTCCTGGCTGCAAGCACAGGCAGCTTCAAGAGGGGCCTGGATGAACATGTAGAGCAGGGGTCCCTGAGTGGCTCCGAGCCCCAAGGTCACTCTGTCAGGGGGCAGGGGTGCTCTGTCTCCTTGGTGCTGGGGGGCCTCAGAGGCTCAGCCAGTCCCCCCCCCAGATACCTGCCTCCTCTCTATTCCCCCCCCCCACACACACACACACAGCCCTTGGTCTCTTCCCTGCAGCAACCAGGCCCAAAGGGGGTCCTCCTGGGGCCAGCCCCTCCTCCAGCCAGATTTTCGTTGGCCTTGTAAGTCAGAGGAGGCAATGGGGCCAGACCCCCCCCCGCCCCATTGCCAGGCCCAGGATGGAGGGGCTTGGGGGCAGTGGAGGAGCAGGGGGGAGCAGGCAAGGCAAGGCAGCCCCCCATTGCCTCTCGGCAGACACTGGAAACCCAAAGGCTTGAGAGGGGACCGGTCCAAGCGGGGAGGGGGGGGAGGTGAAAGCATTTGACTGTTTGTGAGGGGAACGGTGCACACAGAGGCCCCATTGTTGTGCCCCCGGACAAGGCCTGAATGGAGCTTGCAGGGACACAAAAGGGCTTTGAGGGAAAGGACCTGCTTAGTATGCGCAGTGGGGAGGCAATCCACGGCCTCCCCTCGGCCTCTATCTGCCCCACTCCATCGCTGTGCTTTGCCTTTCAGGGAGGGGTGCCTGGAGGGAGAGCCCCCACACAGAGAGGAAGCAGCTGCTGCCCCCACACACCATCCTCCCTGCTGCCAGAGCGCCCAGTCTCCCCCAAGGGGTGCTCCCTGGCTAGGTCCCACCTGATGGAGGAGAGGCTTGCTTCAGAGCGCTCCCCCCACCACCTGCCCCCTATGCCTCCATCCGGGCCAAGCCGCACCGCAGGCTGGCCTGGTTCTCACCTTGCTAGAAGGGCCGTGCCCACCCAGCGGGACAGGCAGGCCAACCCTCGGGAAATGTGGGGCTTTCCTGGGGAATGTGGTCAGCACCCTCCCTCCCTCCCTCCCTCCCTCGGGTGCCAAATTTCACCTCTCCAGAATTGGGTGCAGCTAGAAATGCAAAGAAGCAAACACACACACACCCCTCGGATGGCCCCCTCCTGAGGCATTCTGCCTGGCCGTACCCCATTTGCACTTTCTCTCATTTGTGGGGGGGGGGCGAGCCCAAGGACAGTCTCTGCTGCACTCCAGGAGCCCTTTGCCAACTGCCCCCCCCCCCCGGCCAAGCCATGCCAAGAAGCAAGCCCGTTCCTCCACCAAAGAAGAGAAATGCCTTTTGGCCCTTTGTTGGGGGGGGGGGTGCAGGAGTCTTGCCAGGGGGCTCTTCTCCATCATGTCCTGGGCAAATGGGGTTGCTGTTCTGAGCCTCTCCGGGCTCACAGTCCCCCCACCCTCCACCCCCAGGCCCCTTCCTGCAGTGAAGTTGTGCCGCTAGAGGTGACCCTCCAAATGGAAAGCTCCTCTGGAGAGGGGCAGAGCTTCGCTTGACCCTTGTCTTCTGGCTTCTTCGGAAACCTGCAGGGCTTGCAACCAACAGACCGTGTGGCCAAAATGTCACAGACCGGGAGAGGAAGTCGGGGGGAAAGGGGGGACAGGGGAAACAAGGGGGCCTGGCTTTGTGGAGGAGCCTCTGCTGAACACGGAGCTTCAGTCTCCAGGGGCATCTCTGGTGAAAAGGGCCAGGCAGGAGGGGGTGGGAAGGACCCTTCTCCACCTGAGGCCCTGGAGAGCAGCTGCCGGCCTGGGTAGGACCAAAGGTCTGGTGCACTGGGAGGCAGCATCCCCTGTGAATGGGCATGGCAGCACAAGAGGCCCCTCATGCCGTTAAGGAGGCCGAAATGCTCCCCAGCTCCCCCTTCACGCCCCCAGCTGACAGTGCCGTTTGGCCAGCAGCTTCAGAGGAGGACTCCCTTGCAACTCTAGGATTCTAGGATTCTTCCATCATTTCTAATAATTATTTTCTCAGGATGTGGTACACTAAATTCAGTCTTGTAGAAGCTCCTTAATTTCATCTTGAATTTCCTGGAGATCTCATTGAATCATAGAGTCATAGATTTGGAAAAGATCTCCTGGGTCATCTAGTCAAACCCCCAGCACTATGCAGGACACTCACCACCCTCTCGCTCCTCCACTGTCACCTGCCACCCCCTTGAACCCTCACAGAATCCTAGAATCCTAGAGTGGGAAGGGACCTGCTGGGTCATCTAGTCCAACCCCCTGCTCTATGCAGGACACTCACATCCCAATCGCTCATCCACTGTCACCTGTCACCCCCTTGAGCCTTCCCAGAATCAGCCTATCCATCAGATGGCTCTCCAGCCTCTGTTTAAAAATCTCCAAAGATGGAGAACCCACCTCCTCCTGAGGAAGCCTGTTCCACTGAGAAACCCTTCTGACTGTCAGGAACTTCTTCCGGCAGTTTAGGCAGAATTTATTTTGAATTAATGTCACCCCATTGGTTCTGGTCCGTCCCTCTGGGGCAAGAGAGAACAACTCTATATGGCACAAGATGTCATAGTCCCATTGTATACGGCACTGGTCAGACCACACCTGGAGTACTGTGTGCAGTTCTGGAGGCCTCACTTCAAGAAGGACATCGATAAAATTGAAAGGGTACAGAGGAGAGCAACGAAGATGATCTGGGGCCAAGGGACCAAGCCCTATGAAGATAGGTTGAGGGACTTGGGAATGTTCAGCCTGGAGAAAAGGAGGTTGAGAGGGGACATGATAGCCCTCTTTAAGTATTTGAAAGGTTGGCACTTGGAGGAGGGCAGGATGCTGTTTCTGCTGGCTGCAGAGGAGAGGACACGCAGTAATGGGTTTAAACTTCAAGTACAACGATATAGGCTAGATATCAGGAAAAAGTTTTTCACAGTCAGAGTAGTTCAGCAGTGGAATAGGCTGCCTAAGGAGGTGGTGAGCTCCCCCTCACTGGCAGTCTTCAAGCAAAGGTTGGATACACAGTTTTCTTGGATGCTTTAGGATGCTTAGGGCTGATCCTGCGTTGAGCAGGGGGTTGGACTAGATGGCCTGTATGGCCCCTTCCAACTCTAGGATTCTAGTTCAGCAGTGGAATAGGCTGCCTAAGGAGGTGGTGAGCTCCCCCTCACTGGCAGTCTTCAAGCAAAGGTTGGATGCACACTTTTCTTGGATGCTTTAGGATGCTTTGGGCTGATCCTGCGTTGAGCAGGGGGTTGGACTAGATGGCCTGTGTGGCCCCTTCCAACTCTATGATTCTATGATTCCCTCCTTACCTCTCATGGCTCAAGGGTGGACGTTGGGGCAGGATTTGCTTCTGCTTGAGGCCAGCAGGGCTTTCTGGTGGACCCCTCACCACGAGGCCTGCCCCTCCGCTTCCTGAAGCTCCCCCCCCCCGCCTTTGCTCCCTGCCTCCCCTTTCTAATAATGCCTCTCAATAGCCGTTGATGTCACCCCAGGGGGCACCGGCTGATTTCCATGGTTTTGCTAAGCCCCCCAAGCTCCTGCAGCCCTGCCGTGTCCCCTGCAGGGAGATGAAAAGGAGCCTGCCGGTTCCCTCCCTCCACGGGCTCCTCCTCCTCCTCCGGTGGGACCCCTCCCCAAAGCAGGGAGGCCTCAAGAAGCAGCCCAGGAAACAAGGAAGGAGAAACATTCCCGTCCCCAGCAGCTCCTCCCAGCCCAGGGGCTTCCAGGCGCGCGTCTGAAGGGGGGTGCAGGTGGGTGGGTGGGAGGGGGGTCAGCAACAAGCCCGTAAAGATGCAGGTAAAGGGGGAGTTTCACGGATCCCCTGCGTCCCCAGCAAAACATATCCAAGGCTGTAGATCAATCCAGCCAGAACGCTCCCTTGAAGCCAAAACGAAGCGCTGGAGGCCGCAGGAGCAGAGGAAGGCCTGGGCAGAGAGGGGGCCCCCAGGGCCCTCGGTTGGCAAGACCGGGGCCACGCTCTTAAGGAGAGAATACGGGGAGGGGGGAGGGGTCACATCCTGAGAGCCGCCGTGGGTGGGCAGAGACTTGGCGGCAAATAGCACAGCACACACACACACACACACACACACACACACACACAAAGGTACATGGTCCCTGCTGAATATGAGAAGGGAGGGGGTTCTCAGGCACCTGCTAGAGAATTTGGAAGAGGCCGAGAGCAAGTCGCCTCTTCTTTGCACTGACAGCCCCCCCCCCCTCCTGACTCTTGTTCCTTGATTGACTCCTTCACTGGTCTCTGCAAAGGCGCCCCAAAGCAGCTGACGTTGTTTTCCTCTCCTCAGTTCTATCCTCACATCGACCCAGTGAGGTAGGCTGGGCTGTGTGTGTCAGTCTGAAGGGCACCCAGCAACCCTGCACCGCTCAATTTGGGATTCGAACCTGGGTCTCCCAGGATCCTAGTCCAGACGCTCTGCCTGCTGCCACCAGCAGTTCACCAAAGGCTCTCCCGAGCAACAGAGCCCCGGCACATCAGCACTTGGGGGGACCCCCGGAGGAGAAGGCCCACCCCCAAAGACCCCATGGTGGAGGAGCAGCTGAGCCAGTGGGGAGCCTGACCCCACGGGGGCTTCTTGGGCAACAAACCCTGGCTCATCTTCCGGGGCCACAGGATGGAGGGCCAGGTGGCAGGAGGTGCCCGAAATCTAGAGGAAGCTGTGGACAGCCATCCCAGGGAGACCCCCCCCCGCTCCCCGTCTCTCTGGACTCCCAGGAAGTGGCCTCTGTGAAAAGGGTCCGGCAGATGGGCCGGCCAGTCCTGTTCTCAGAGTTACAATCCTGCATCCGACCTCAGGATGGCCATTGGCAGGCCTATAGACACACGAGCCCCCAGCCCGACACCCCCTCCCCTCTGCGGAGCCCTCGGGCATGAGAAGCCCCCTCTGAGCTTGGCTGAGCACCTTGAGGGGCCTGGTCCTGATCCCGGACTCTGGGGCACCGATCAGCAAGGGGAACGGCCAAGGACTTTGCCCAGGGACCCAGCAGCCAAAGGGACCCAGCTCTGATCGGGGGGGGGGGAGGGGGGAGCCGCTCAGACCTGCCCCTGCCCATTGCACCTGCTGGGCGCCCCACCTTCTTTGCACCCCCCCCCCTGGGGAGGAGCAGGACATGCAGCCGGTGCAGAGGCAGTGCGGGCCAGAGTGAGGTCCCCGCCCCAGGAATGCTGGCCTGGCCAGGAGCAGCCAGGAGAGGCCCGGGGTGACCCCACACCCTGCCCCACACCTGCATCCATTCTGAGCAGGCAGCTGACCGTCCTCCCACCAGGCTGGAGCCCCACTAGGGGACCCGAGGAGGTCATCAGGGTTCGGAGGAAAAGGGCTGGAAAGGGGAACCCAGCCGACCCAGCCACAGATGAAGCTGGGGGGGGGGGCTGTTCCCCTGAAGAGAATTTCTGCTTCCTGAGACTTTGGCTGACTTCCCTGTCCTCATACAGTTTTAAATCCCCCCATTCGGGACCTATCAGTGCATGGGTGGGGGGTGCCCCCTTGGTGCTCAGTGGCCAGCAGAGCAAATGGGCAGTATCTGTAGACCGTGGTCCCTCCTAGGCGGGAAGCCTCCCGACCTGGGTCCATCCTCCCATCCCCCTCTTCAGGATTGCTCCTGTGGGCCAGACCCAGGCGGGGCCCTGTGCCGCATCTGGGGGAAGCCCCCCACCTACCCCCCATGCACAGGGCAAGGCTCCCCCCAGCTCCCACCCCAGGCTAGTCCCGTGGTCTGCCTGCCACCCCCTTACCTTGAGTCTGGAGAAGGAGGGGCAGAAGAGCAGTCCGGAGACCCCCGGAGCGGACCGCGCACAGCAGAACCGGGGCTGGCCCAGCCACAGCGGACGCCTTCCTCTCAGTGCTGGCAAACTTCCCCCCACGCCCCCCACGATTCCAGCCAAGGGTGGTGTGGATGTGGCTGGGGCTGTGGCTGTGGGACCCGGGCAGGAAGGCGCTGGGCAGCTCGTCCCACATCCCCCGAGAGAGTCTCCGATCTGGAGGGCTCGGTCCCCCCCATGGATTTATGCCTCCTCTTTTCTCTCCACCTCTTACCAAACTTGGTCCAAGTTCAAGTGAATGAAAGGATTATTTTTTAAAAGGAGGGGGTGGCAGAAGGAGGTGACGGACAGTCCTCGGGGGCCTATCAGGAGAGGCCAGCGGCCGGCACAATGGGAGAACAAGGGGGGAGGAGCAAGAGAGTGTGAAAGAACGAGGAGAAGGAGAAGAAACAGAGGGGGGGTGAAAGAAAGAAAGAAAGAAAGAAAGAAAGAAAGAAAGAAAGAAAGAAAGAAAGAAAGAAAGAAAGAAAGAAAGAAAGAAAGAAAGAAAGAAAGAAAGAAAGAAAGAAAGAAAGAAAGAAAGCAAGCCAACAGGGAAAGGTGGGAGGGGGAGGGGGAGGGGGCGGGAGGGGCTCTGAGTGTGTGGGGGGGGAAGTGAAAGTTTCAGAGGGGAGTTAATGAGGTGGAAATGAAATGGCTTGCAGGGCCCTGGGTTGGGTTTCTCCCCCAGCACTTTGTGTGCAAGGGCAGCGGCAGCCAGGGGTGGGTGGGCCGGGGTTACAGCCAAGCCCTGGGCAGGTTGAGCCCTCCGTAGAACATGACTGACGAGTCCTCCATCAGGAGCCCAAAGCTCCAAGCAGCCGCCGCGCTGCACAGACACCTGACAGGTCTGCACGAGGCCCCGGGAAGCTGGCAGGGTCTCCATTAGGGGGGAGGGCTTGGAAAGTGGCCCCTATCCAGGCCGTGCAGGTCACTCTCTCAGCAGAGGGCACCCATCAGACAAGCCCCAGGGAGCTCTGGGGAGCCTTCAGTGCACTGGGAGTATGTGGGCAAAGTAGTGGGGCTACAGCTGTTCCGCCTGCCCCACCTAGTCCACACAGTCCGTCACTGGCAAGCCCCCCAAGTTCACTGAATAGATGCAGCAGCAGCCCTGCTCTTCAAAGGGTGCAAGGAAACTAGTATTGGGGGTTAATCTTAATTGCAATTGTATTTGGTGGAGAGTAATAGTGATTGTTTTACAGGGTGTTTTAAATTGTGATAAGATGTTTTATTGTTAACCGTCACGAGCCAGCTCTAATAAATAAAAAGGAAAAAAAGAGACTCCCTTGGCTTGGAAACACGGGAAGTTCATTGCGGAATCCTCAGTCATCTACAGTTCCGGATTTGTCATTTCTGAGTAAGGTGGCTGAGCATTCAGTCGCAGAACAACTGCAGAATTTCCTGAAAGGAACATCAGCATTGACCCATTCCAATCCAACTTTCAACCTGGCCCTGAGATTAGGATAGCTCTGATCGCCCTCACAGATGACCCCTGAAGACCCCTGGATCTAGGCAGAGTGGTGTTGCTGTTCTTACTCGACTTAACAAAGGCACTCTGTGAAGTCCCCGATGGGGAATCACCCAATATGTAGCTGATAAGGGACTACAAAGAACATCCCTTAAACGCTGCAATCCTTTCTCCAGGATTGGGTACAGAGACTGGAACGGAGAGAGAGCCTCCCAGTGGCAGGCCCTAGGAAGTGACGTTCCACAGGGAGTCATCCTCTCCCCGGTGTGGTTTGACATCTATACGTACCCCCTTGTCCAGCTAGTCCAGAGTGTCAGGCTTAAATGTCACCAGTACATTGATGACACCCAGCTGAACCTGCTGATGGATGACCATCCATCTACACCACCGGATGTCTGAGGGAAATGGCACTGGTTCAAGCAAAGTTGGCTGAAGTTAAATCCAGCTAAGTTGGAGGTCCTCTGGCTGGGTCAGCCACACCAGGTGAGCCATTGACAGAGTCCAATTAACAACATCAACTTCCACCAGGAGCCTGGGCTTGATAATGATGAAGAAGAAGAAGAAGAAGAGTTGGTTCTTATATGCTGCTTTTCTCTACCTGAAGGAGTCTCAAAGCGGCTTACAGTTGCCTTCCCTTTCCTCTCCCCACAACAGACACCCTGGGAGGGAGGGGAGGCTGACAGAGATCTGATACCTAGAAAGGGGGTAGCCTGTCTGAAATGGCAAGATTTTAATGTCAGTATGGCTTTATTGATTTCATATAATTTTGTGTGTTATTTATAACTGTTGTAAACCACACAGAGCCTCTTGAGGAACGGGACAGACAAACAGAAAAATGAATAAGAAACATTTACCAGTAAAGTAACATTTCCTGAAACTAATCAGAAAGATGATCTGACTCCAAGAGAAAGAAACTTTACTTGCAAAATTAGACACACATCTTACATTGCATATTCATGTAGGTAGATTTTACTTATGGCACACGAATTAACCTCAGAATGGTCAGCTTGCTACAACTCCAAGCCCAGATAAAAGAGAGAATTGGAAGGGACCCTACCCACCATCCAGTCTCACGCCCTGCTCAGTGCAGGATCAGCCTCAAGCATCCAGGAGAAGGATCGGTCCAGCCGCTGCTTGGAGACGGCCAGTGAGGGGGAGCTCCCCACCCCCTTAGGCAGCCCCTTCCACTGCTGAACTAGACTCCTAGAATCCTAGAGTGGGAAGGGGCCATGCAGGCCATCTAGTCCCACCCCCTGCTCAGTGCAGGATCAGCCTCCAGCATCCAGGAGAAGAATCGGTCCAGCCGCTGCTTGAAGACCACCAGGGAGGGGGAGCTCCCCACCTCCTTAGGCAGCCCCTTCCACTGCTGAACTAGACTCCTAGAATCCTGGAGTGGGAAGGGGCCATGCAGGCCATCTAGTCCCACCCCCTGCTCAGTGCAGGATCAGCCTCCAGCATCCAGGAGAAGAATCGGTCCAGCCGCTGCTTGAAGACCCCCAGTGAGGGGGAGCTCCCCACCTCCTTAGGCAGCCCCTTCCCCTGCTGAACTAGACTCCTAGAATCCTAGAGTGGAAGGGGCCATGCAGGCCATCTAGTGCACCCCCTGCTCAGTGTAGGATCAGCCTCCAGCATCCAGGAGAAGGATCGGTCCAGCCGCTGCTTGGAGACGGCCAGTGAGGGGGAGCTCCCCACCTCCTGAGGCAGCCCCTTCCATGGCTGAACTAGACTCCTAGAATCCTAGAGTGGGAAGGGGCCATGCAGGCCATCTAGTCCCACCCCCTGCTCAGTGCAGGATCAGCCTCCAGCATCCAGGAGAAGGATCTGTCCAGCCGCTGCTTGAAGATGGCCAGTGAGGGGGAGCTCCCCACCTCCTTAGGCAGCCCCTTCCACTGCTGAACTAGACTCCTAGAATCCCAGAGTGGGAAGGGGCCATGCAGGCCATCTAGCCCACCCCCTGCTCAGTGCAGGATCAGCCTGAAGCATCCAGGAGAAGGGCCTGTCCAGCCGCTGCTTGAAGACGGCCAGTGAGGGGGAGCTCCCCACCCCCTTAGGCAGCCCCTTCCACTGCTGAACTAGACTCCTAGAATCCTAGAGTGGGAAGGGGCCACAAAGGCCACCTAGTCCCACCCCCTGCTCAGGGCAGGATCAGCCTCCAGCATCCAGGAGAAGGATCGGTCCAGCCGCTGCTTGGAGACGGCCAGTGAGGGGGAGCTCCCCACCTCCTTAGGCAGCCCCTTCCACTGCTGAACTAGACTCCTAGAATCCTAGAGTGGGAAGGGGCCATGGAGGCCATCTAGTCCCACCCCCTACTCAGTGCAGGATCAGCCTCCAGCATCCAGGAGAAGGATCTGCCCAGCTGCTGCTTAAAGACCACCAGTGAAGGGGAGCTCCCCACCTCCTTAGGCAGCCCCTTCCACTGCTGAACTAGACTCGTAAAATCAGACCAACCTGGTTTCCTTTTTTGACTAAGTGACTGGTTTGCTGGATCATGGAAATTCGGTTGATGCCGTTTACTTGGATTTTAGTAAAGCTTTTGATAAGGTTCCCCATGATGTTCTGATGGATAAATTGAAGGACTGCAATCTGGATTTTCAGATACTTAGGTGGATAGGGAATTGGTTAGAGAACCGCACTCAAAGAGTTGTTGTCAATGGTGTTTCATCAGACTGGAGGGAGGTGAGTAGCCGGGTACCTCAGGGCTCAGGGCTCGGTCCGGTACTTTTTAACATATTTATTAACGATCTAGATGAGGGGGTGGAGGGACTACTCATCAAGTTTGCAGATGACACCAAATTGGGAGGACTGGCAAATACTCCAGAAGATAGAGACAGAGTTCAACGAGATCTAAACACAATGGAAAAATGGGCAAATGAGAACAAGATGCAATTTAATAAAGATAAGTGTAAAGTTCTGCATCTGGGTCAGAAAAATGAAAAGCATGCCTACTGGATGGGGGATACGCTTCTAGGTAACACTGTGTGTGAACGAGACGTTGGGGTACTTGTGGATTGTAAACTAAACATGAGCAGGCAGTGTGATGCAGCGGTAAAAAAGGCAAATCTTGGGCTGTATCAACAGGGGCATCACATCAAAATCACAAGATGTCATAGTCCCATTGTATACAGCACTGGTCAGACCACACCTGGAATACTGTGTGCAGTTCTGGAGGCCTCACTTCAAGAAGGACGTAGATAAAATTGAAAGGGTACAAAGGAGAGTGACGAAGATGATCTGGGGCCAAGGGACCAAGCCCTATGAAGATAGGTTGAGGGACTTGGGAATGTTCAGCCTGGAGAAAAGGAGGTTGAGAGGGGACATGATAGCCCTCTTTAAGTATTTGAAATGTTGTCACTTGGAGGAGGGCAGGATGCTGTTTCTGTTGGCTGCAGAGGAGAGGAGACGCAGTAATGGGTTTAAGCACAACGATATAGGCTAGATATCAGGAAAAAGTGTTTCACAGTCAGAGTAGTTCAGCAGTGGAATAGGCTGCCTAAGGAGGTGGTGAGCTCCCCCTCACTGGCAGTCTTCAAGCAAAGGTTGGATACACACTTTTCTTGGATTCACACCTGGTGGCTGCTGTAAGGCGTAGCCCTAATGAATTTCCCCTCAAAGGCCAAAACAGCCATGGAAAAGGCCCTGTCCTTTCCCCAGCCTTTTACCACAGAATCCAAGGCTTGAATGCTGGCAATATTGTTGCGGTTGCCCAGCTATGGCCACAGAGGTCATTCATTTCTTAAAGCTATAGATCCTGCTTCTATTACTGAGAGGTTTCAGCCTCCTACTTTTTTTTTAGATTTCAGATTTTTCTACAAACTGCACCCAGGTTTTGTAGAAAGAACTGTTGTGCTTATGATAATTGCAAAAGGGAGGATAAAGCCCAGCTGGAAGGTTCTGTGTGACAGGAAGCCTGTAATCCTTTCCAAAAGAGGCATTTGAAATGTATGTTCTGTTCTTCTCCCATACCTCCCGGCCTCTCCTTTGAAACATTCATGTTGTGGCTTCCTTTCTCAATCCCTTGTCCACGCTGCTAGGAACAGTATCCAGATGTGGCAACGCCCGCTTCAGCATGGCTGTAAGTTTTAGTCACATCCTGTCCAATTCCCACCTCCTCTGGATGCCTCTTGCCCTGAAAAGCTGACGGGCTCACCAGAAATCAGCTGAGGCGTGACAGCGAAGAATCATAGAATCCTAGAGTGGGAAGGGACCTCCAGGATCATCTAGTCCAGAGGTAGTCAAACTGCGGCTCTCCAGATGTCCATGGACTACAATTCCCATGAGCCCCTGCCAGCAAATGCTGGCAGGGGCTCATGGGAATCATAGTCCATGGGCTTCTGGAGGACCCCAGTTTGACTACCCGTGATCTAGTCCAACCCACTGCACAATGCAGGAACTCACAACAACCTGCCCACCCACAGTGACTGCAATTTCATGCCCAAGTGATCCCCCAACACCACCACCAAAACGCTCCTGAATCCAGCCTGGCCTGGAGAACTAGGACTGGCCAGAGAAGAAGACGAAAGAGTTCCCTTCTGGATAATCTTTTTTGCAAGGTGCAGAAGTGGAGTTTGAATCTCTATCACTTCTGAGCTGTTGGCTGCCCAGGTGAATTTTGGCCTGCCTTTCGTGCCTCCCTACTGCTGCAGATAAGCCAGGGTGGGAAATGGAGCTGTGGTGGGCCGTGGCAGAGCCGGCCCAGAATCCTCCCTGGCTTGAAAGACGTGACCTTCACAAGGGCACCAGTGACAAGAGGCAGATCCGGTGACAGGGGACTTTTCGTTTGCTCCATTCACCTCCGACCCCCCGTGCGGGTTTTGAGCCAGTTCTGCCCTGAAATCCGAGGCCCTTCAGGCACAAGGATGGAGCCAGGTGCCCCCAAAGGGCAAGTTCCTTTCAGAAAGGGGGGAAGGAGTGGCAGCCAGGCTGTGCTGATGAATGGGGAGGCAGACAGAAGAAGCGCAGGGGTCACACCTGAGCCCCGTCGTCTGCCAAGTTTCCTGCACGCTCAGCTCCCTCGTTGCCTGGAGAGCGTGGTTATGAAACAGCCTTTGTGCCTCCGGGAACCAGAACAGCGATAAGCCAAAGTACCCAAAGTACCCAAATTGTTCATTGTTTGTGCAACGAAATCATTTGCTAACTGCGTTTCATTACATTTGTTGAATATTTGCATGGAGCTGGTGGGGGTGCCTGGATGCCCCTTCCCTGGCCTGGTCCAGCAGGGCTTTGCCCGTGGACGCTTCCTCCTCCTCCTTACGCGTTCAGGGGCCATCACACACTGGCTGACGGTTCAGGGCCTCGAGAATTGAGTAGCGGCTTCCTCCGTGGATCCAGCTGGCAGTCGAATCCCTTGTGCTTGGCCAGGCCTGTCTGAGTGTTGGCCCTTTCCCATCCATGCCCGGGGAGGCACCTCCTCTGCCACCCCCACCCTTGCCATCTGTGCTGGATCCCACCTGCCTGTCTTTCTCCCACCTCCCTCCTGAGCTGCTTGCAAAAAGCTCTGTCTGCTCAGCTCCGTCAGCCCGCTGCCCCTTCCAGGAGCCATTTGCTGCCCTCGGTGTTGGGCAGGGGCAAGCCAGCGAGGAAGTGCCCCTTGGGCTGAGCCAGCCCCTCTCTGACGCTCCTCCGCAGAGGAACAAAACCACCCTTGTTCCGCCCTGGCCGCTTGGACGGTCTCCAGGGCCCCGTCCTTTGAGAAAGGGCCTCCTCGCAGCCTGGCCCTTTTTTGTTCTTCCGACTCAGTAGGATCTTGATTAAAAGAAGAGCTTCCTTTTTGTGGGGAGGCTTGAAAAGGAGGGCAGCACAGAGGGCCCCTCTCCCCCCCCCCAGTTGGGAATGCAAGCAGCCCTTTTCTGCAGAGAGACTGGGTCGGGCACAGAGCCAAGCTGTGGGGGGGGGGCACACTCTCCATCTGTCCCCTCTGCTCCGTGTTTTCCCTGAAGGTGCTGCTGGATCGACCCAGGTGCTACTGGGGCTGGGCCCACTTTCCAGCCATGGCCGGGGCCTCTGGAAAATGCCTCACTGGGGCAGGAGGGCGGCTGGCCTCTCCACTGAGCACTAGGCAAAGGTTGACTGTCTCTGGAAGGGGAGGCTCGACTGAGTGGTGCCTGGGGAGACCCTACTCTCTCCTCCAATGATCTGTCCTGGCTCTATTCAAATCCACCACCTACAGGCCATGCCGCTGCTCCCTCCAAAATATGACTGGGGGACAAGGAACCCCATAAGGGGGGGTGAGGACCAGTTTGGTCTTTGGGCTTCAGAATCAGCATCTCTAGGCAGCAGGATCCTTGCCACCCTCCCTTCTGGTTGCATCTCCAGGTCCCAAGGAGAAGGGACCCCCCTCCCCATTTTCTGGGCTGTGGATCTCAGATGTCAAGGCCAGCTTCTCAGCAGACGCCCTCCTCTCACCTGCTCCTGGAAGAACCGAAACATGGGATGGGGGGGCCCTCCTGCAGGTTTGGTCCTGGCAGCCAAGGGTCTGCATTTCCTGGGGCCCAGGTTGCTGAATCTACTTCTCCCCTCAGGCAGAGGAGACTCCTGTCACTCACTCTGCCCCGGCCTACCCCTGACCTGACCCCGGAGGACCTGGCCCCAGCGCTCCATGCAGGGCTCACCTTGAGAGGAGGCTCCTGCCACTCACTCTGCCCCGGCCTACCCCTGACCTGACCCTGGAGGACCTGGCCCCAGCGCTCCATGCAGGGCTCACCTTGAGAGGAGGCTCCTGTCACTCACTCTGCCCCAGCCTACCCCTGACCTGACCCTGGAGGACCTGGCCCCAGCGCTCCATGCAGGGCTCACCTTGAGAGGAGGCTCCTGTCACTCACTCTGCCCCGGCCTACCCCTGACCTGACCCTGGAGGACCTGGCCCCAGCGCTCCATGCAGGGCTCACCTTGAGAGGTGGCTCCTGTCACTCACTCTGCCCCGGCCTACCCCTGACCTGACCCTGGAGGACCTGGCCCCAGCGCTCCATGCAGGGCTCACCTTGAGAGGTGGCTCCTGTCACTCACTCTGCCCCGGCCTACCCCTGACCTGACCCTGGAGGACCTGGCCCCAGCGCTCCATGCAGGGCTCACCTTGAGAGGGGGCTCCTGTCACTCACTCTGCCCCGGCCTACCCCTGACCTGACCCTGGAGGACCTGGCCCCAGCGCTCCATGCAGGGCTCACCTTGAGAGGTGGCTCCTGTCACTCACTCTGCCCCGGCCTACCCCTGACCTGACCCTGGAGGACCTGGCCCCAGCGCTCCATGCAGGGCTCACCTTGAGAGGAGGCTCCTGTCACTCACTCTGCCCCGGCCTACCCCTGACCTGACCCTGGAGGACCTGGCCCCAGTGCTCCATGCAGGGCTCACCTTGAGAGGAGGCTCCTGTCACTCACTCTGCACCGGCCTACCCCTGACCTGACCCTGGAGGACCTGGCCCCAGCCAGGATCACGTTAGCGTGTTGGTTCTGGATTCTGGATCATGTTAGCGTGTTGGTTCTCACCTGGCCTGGGCCCCGCCTACCCCAAGGTACCCAGACGAAGGCTATGATCGATACCAGTGAGCCTGCCTGGTGGGGAATGCTGCCGGCAGAGATCACTGAATCATAGAAGAACAGGGGTTTTGAGGGTGGGCACACTAGCGGGGGCAATGGAGGAAAGAAGGAGAGAATTGTTGGTTTTTACACCCCTCTATTCACGACCTCAAGGAGTAACCAAAGCAGCTAGCAATGGCCGTCACTTCCTCCCTTGGGGAGTTCTGGGAGAACTGGGACTGGCCAGCAGGCTTCCTCCAGAGGAGGAGTGGGGAACTGAACCCTTGCTCTGGATTGGAGTCCGCCCCCTTATGAACTGCCCCACGCTGAGAGGGAAGGGAGTCCGAAGGATCACAGGGAACGACACAGAACTGCACAGGATCCTCCCGGCTCCCTTTTGCTCAGCCCGGCTGATAAATAAATGAACCGATAAACTTGAACTGTACGCTCCCGTGAACAGGACTCTGATGAGACCACCCATTAATCTCCAAGCCCCAATTGTCTGCCCCCGGCCCCTTTCCCCCACAGCCCCTTGGTTGGTCCCTCCCCACCCAGGCTGCTGAGAATCTCCCCCCCCCCAGCACATGGGATACTTCTGCAATGTGAACGTGGCTGCAGCTCAGCCTTCTTCCGTGGACACGATGGACGGGATCTGCCACAGAACTGGGAGCAGAGCACACACACACACACACACACACATGGCACAGACACTGGCCGGGTGGCCCCGTTCGTTCCTCTGTCTGCTGCGGCAAAAGCACAAGGGCCTCGTGTGGCACCTCCAAGTCTTCCGGGCGGGGCGGGTGCTCACAGCTGATCAAGCAGACGCTTGCCCCAGAAGGGTCAGCTAAAATGAATCTCACGGGGGGGGGGAGGTGTTGGCTGCTGAGGAAAGGACACAATAATGGTGTTAAATGACAGGCAGAGAATATCAGCTGGATATGGGGGGGGGTTATAGTCAGAGTCCTTCAGCCAGTGGTGATGGTGAGCCCCCCCCCTTCGCTGTCTTCAAGCAGCAGCTGCACAAATGTTTGTCAGGGATGCTTCAGACTGATCTTGCAATGGGGGGGGGGAGTTATGTGGATTAGATGCCCCTCCAGCTCTGTGATTCTATGATTCCCACAGGGTAGTGCATGCTGCCCAGTCTCTGCTGAGGTCTAATGCTTCACAGCCACTGAGAAATGGGGAAGGGGTGGGTGTGTTTCCAGCCTGCCTGCCCCCATTCTGGTTTTGACCTTTGTCTTTGGTCTGGGCACCAGAAACCCAGACCCCTCCTTCTCCTCCCTTCTCCTGAGAGGTTTCACCCTCCCCAGCCATGCCAGTCTGAAGTCTTCTTCTGGGCCCATAACCCTCTTCGCAGTGCTCTGGAGGCGACGGAGTCTTGGAGTGGGATGGCATCTGGTAAGACGTGGGTTCAGATTCCCGCTGTGCCATGAAGCTCGCTGGGCCAGGAGGGAGGCCGGCGGTTGGCTACCCCCCTCACTGGCCACGGAGGGTGAAAGGGGGAGGGGAGTGTCCCCAAGCAACCGTGAGCCCCTCAGATCTTGGAAGCCAAGCGGGATTCACCCTGGCTAGTTTCCTCCAAGGAACGTAAGGGGACAAGATGCAGAGGCAGGAAGTGGCAAGGCCCCTCGAAGGCCCCCTTCCCGGCAGCCAGACAACCCTCAGCCCCCCTGGCTACACTTCAAACACGCCCCAGAGGATGCCTTAATCAATCCTTAGAGGATGGACTAAAGAGAACCAAGAGGACTCTGCTGGAGCCCCCCACCAGCCCCCTGGAAAGGCCGCAGCTGCAAGGGCTGTCAGGAGGAGAGTCCTTGGCCTCCTCTTCACCCCGCTGTGGCCTGAAATCCAACAATCCAACGCTTCCCCTCTTTTTAGGCATCTGGAGTCGGTTTCGGATCGATTTCAATTGGATCAAATGAGAAATCTGAAAGAGAGGAGGAGCAGGAGGGGGGGAGGGGAGTCTAACAAAAAATCCAGGCTTTCACTCTGCAGATGCTCAGAGGCAATGTCCTCGCAAACTCTCCTGCTAGAGCTACACCCTCTGGTGTGAAACATCAACACCCCCCCCCCCACCCCGCAAGAGTGAATGGGCAAAAGGACACTCAGAACGGCCCCTTGTGGGGCAAGGGAAAACTGCAAAAGGAAACTCCTCTTGGGCAGGAGAAAGAGGAGTCGTGGAAGCAGCGCCTAAACCCGCCCCCCGGGAAAGACTCTGCCGTGCCAGGGCCCCTTGGGTGGGGGGGGCGCTCCCCCCCGGCCCACCCCCCGCCTCGTCAAGGGCAAAGGAGCCCTCCCTGCCCTCCCCCTCTTTGCACGAGCTCTTGCCCCAGCCTCCCGGGCGGGGGTCCGGTGGGGGCTCCGCCTCCCTCCCTCCCTCCCTCCCTCCCTCGCCCCTCCCTGCGTGCCGCTTGGCTGCGCTTCTGCTGCGCGGGCGGAGGGCGGGCGGGCGGGCGGCCAGGGGGGGGGCTCGGGTTGCCGGGCGACGGCGGGGAAGCGCGGGCGGGGGGGGCGGGAGGCCGGCGGGGAAGGGCTGGCGCTGCTGCGGCTGATTCTCGGCACAGGCTCCCGCCCGCCCGGGGGGATGACATGCCGGCCCCGGCCGAGATGGGCCCCGCCGCCCCGACGACGACGACGACGCCGCCGCTGAGTCCCCGCCGGAGCCCGAGCCCGAGCCGGAGGCGGCGCGCCCGTTCAGCACCCGCAGGTCAGGACAGCTCCCAAGCGGGCGGGCGGGGGAGGGAAGGAGGGAGGGAGGGAGGGAGGGGGAGAGCCCTCGCCTCGGCCGGTGCTCCCCCCCTCCCAGGGTTTGCCGCGGCGGTCTCGGAGGGGGGGGGCGGCAGAGGGGCGCGGGGCGGGAGGGAGAGGGAGGGAGGGAGGGGCGCGGCGCGGCGCGGCCGGGAAAGGGATCCCCGGCGGGATGGGGCCCCGGGCCCTCCGCAGCTCGGCCTGCAGCTCCGCGATGCCCAGCCGGCCGCCCCGGAGCCACACGGGCGTGGGGAGGCAGTAGACCTCCGGGGGCGCCCCCTCTAGCTTTCTCTCCTCCTCCATCCCCCCCCCCTCCGTCTATCCCCAGCCCCGAAGGGGAAGGCACGTGGGGATCACCGGGTCAAGGCCCTCCCCCTCCCCCCACAAGATGCCCACCTGGTCTGCCGACTGCCCCAAGGGAGGCTCTCCTGCCCCTTCAAGGTCAGAGTGCCCCCCCCCGACAGAAGGCCCCTCTCCCTAAGGGGCTGAGGGGGACCCAGAGTGGGACGCTGCCCCGAGGCACCTGCATGGGAGGGTCCTTGGCCGTTCAGTAGAAGGATGCTGATGAGAAACGTTATCCTACGGATTGAAAGTGGCTCTCTGCCCCCCTTTTCCTTCCTTCCTTCCTTCCTTCCTTCCTTCCTTCCTTCCTTCCTTCCTTCCTTCCTTCCTTCCTTCCTTCTGGAACTCCAAGCAGAGAGCAGAGGGCATAAACATGCCTGCAGCCAACACTGAAGACTGTGCTGAAGAGCAGATGGGAGGGGGCCAAGGGGGGCATAGACTTCTTCCCTGACCGAGGGCCGCCCCTGGACAGGCCCCGTCCCCAAGGAGCCTCTTGCCGGCAAAAGGGCTGCCACCCCCAAGGCCTTCCAAGGGGAGGAGGCCCCCAGCAGGGGTCAGGGCCTCCCCCCCCCCGAGCAGTAGGCCCAGGTGCTGGCAGGCAAGTCATCCAGGTGCTTTGGCGACTCCCTCGGGATCTGGTGGAGACTAGGCCAAGGCCAAGAGCTGGCCACTCTCTGAGGCCGCCCCGGACAGACAGCTCAGGCTCCCCAGTGGGCCCCCCCACCCCCCACCCTGGTGCCAGGGCCCCGTCCCCCGCTCTCCAGGGATCACTCCCCAGGGATGCTCAGGCCTCAGCTGTGCCCGTGGGCAGCAGCCAGCCGTCCTGGCTTCACCCAGCAAGCCCACTGATCAATTAACATCTACGCAGCAAACACCACTTAATTAGCCCCGCCATCCGGGTGTTTCCTTTCTCCCGAGCGGGGGGGGGGGGGGGGAGGGTCATTGAGTGCACAGCCCAGTTTTGCAAAACAGAAAGAGGGGAGCAGATCAGGCAAAGAGAACTTTCCCTCTCTCCCCCTGCTTTCTGAACCCCCTGAAGCTGACAGGCAGGGGGTCCAGAACGGACCACAGGGAATAATTGAAATGGGGAGAGTAATTGAAATGGGGGATGGACTGCCAGAGGAGGGAGTGATGGCCACCGGAATAAACTGCTTGAAAGGGGGATTCGAGAGATTCATGGAGCAGAAGCCCGTCAATGGTGAGTTCTCCTTCCTTGGAAGTTTTTAAGCAGAGCCTAGAGAGGCTGAGTTTATGAATTTAGGCTGATTTTATGAATTTAGGCAGAGGGGGTGGGCAGGAAGGGATGTGCCCGTCTTTGTCTTTTGTGGCCCTTCCCTGCGGACCCAGGGAATTGCTGATCCTCACTGTGGGATGGGAGGTGAATTCCCCCCAGGCCAGACTGGATTCTGGAGATTTTTTGGTGGGAGGGGGGCCACTATGGGTGGGCAGGTATTTGTGAGTTTCTGCATGTGCAGGGGGTTGGACTAGATGACCCTGAAGATCCCTTCCAGCTTCATGATTCTATGATTCATATGATTCTATGAACTGCTGCTAGCCATAGTGACTGGGGGACGTCCTCTGATTCCCATTGCCCCGTCATCCCTGTACTATTGTTGGCTCTTCAGAGGAACTGAGTCAGAACCTTCATTGGCATAAGAATGGCAAGGCGTAAAAACTAAAATTTTAAATAATTCATAGAATAACAGAGTTGAAAGGAACCTCCTGGGTTCTCTAGTCCAACCCCCTGCACGATGCAGGACACCCACAACCCTCTCGCTCATCCTGCCACCCACTTGTCACCTGCCACCCCCTTGAGCCTTCACAGAATCAGCCTCTCCGTCAGATGGAGATCCAGCCTCTGCTTTAAAAAGATGGAGAACCCACCACCTCCCAAGGAAGCCTGTTCCACTGAGATACCGCTCTGTCAGGAACTTCTTCCGGAGGTTTAATGGAATTTCTTTTGAATTAAATTCATTCTATTGGTCTGTCCAGGGCAAGATGGAACAACTCTGCTACATTCTCTATATACTTGAAGACCCCCATCACAGTCATCTCCTCTCCAGGCTAAACAGACCAAGCTCCCCCAACTATTCCTCATATGTCTTGGTCTCCAAGCCCCTCACCATCTTTGTTGCCCTCCCCTGGACATGCTCCAGCTTGTCAACATCCGTCTTCAATTAGGGTGACCAAAACTGAACACAGGAACAAGTGAGGCCGAACCAGAGCAGAGTAAAGTGGTACCATCACCTCCCATGATCTGGACCCGATACTCCGTTTGATGCAGCCCCAAATCCCATTTTCCTTCTTACCCACTGAGTCACACTGCTGACTCATGTTCAGTGTATGGTCTACTAAGACTCCTAGATCCTTTTCCCACATGCTACTGCCAGGACAAGTCTCCCCTCTAATCCCTCATCCAAATCATTTATAAATATGTTGAACAACACAGGACCGAGGACAGATCCCTGGGAGAGGACATGCAGTAATGGGTTTAAACTACAAGTACAACGATATAGGCTAGATATCAGGAATAATTTTTTCAGTCAGAGTAGTTCAGCAGTGGAATAGGCTGCCTAAGGAGGTGGTGAGCTCCCCCTCACTGGCAGTCTTCAAGCAAAGGTTGGATACACACTTTTCTTGGATGCTTTAGGATGCTTTGGGCTGATCCTGCGTTGAGCAGGGGGTTGGACTAGATGACCTGTATGGCCCTTCCAACTTTATGATTCTATGATTCTATGATTTCCTTTTTCTAGGACCCTCCCTGGCCTGACCCAGCAGGGCTCTTCTGAGGGTCTTCTCAGGGGAAGGCCTCGGCCTCTCTGCCTGTGGCTGGCCCTGCAGAGGAACTGGCTGGCCCCTGGGGGATACGGGGGGCTGGTCTGGAGGGACCCTCCCAGGCCTGACCCAGCAGAGCTCTTTGAGGGTCTTCTGAGGGGAAGGTCTCGGCCTCTCTGCCCTGTGGCTGGCCCTGCAGAGGAACTGGCTGGCCCCTGGGTGAGACGGGAGGCTGGACTGGAGGGACCCTCCCTGGCCTGACCCAGCAGGGCTCTTCTGAGGGTCTTCTCAGGGGAAGGCCTCGGCCTCTCTGCCTGTGGCTGGCCCTGCAGAGGAACTGGCTGGCCCCTGGGTGAGACGGGAGGCTGGACTGGAGGGACCCTCCCTGGCCTGATCCAGCAGGGCTCTTCTGAGGGTCTTCTCAGGGGAAGGCCTCGGCCTCGGCCTCTCTGCCTGTGGCTGGCCCTGCAGAGGAACTGGCTGGCCCCTGGGGGAGATGGGAGGCTGGTCTGGAGGGACCCTCCCTGGCCTGACCCAGCAGGGCTCTTCTGAGGGTCTTCTCAGGGGAAGGCCTCGGCCTCTCTGCCTGTGGCTGGCCCTGCAGAGGAACTGGCTGGCCGCTGGGTGAGACGGGAGGCTGGACTGGAGGGACCCTCCCTGGCCTGACCCAGCAGGGCTCTTCTGAGGGTCTTCTCAGGGGAAGGCTCGGCCTCTCTGCCCTGTGGCTGGCCCTGCAGAGGAACTGGCTGGCCCCTGGGGGAGACGGGAGGCTGGACTGGAGGGACCCTCCCTGGCCTGACCCAGCAGGGCTCTTCTGAGGGTCTTCTCAGGGGAAGGCCTCGGCCTCTCTGCCTGTGGCTGGCCCTGCAGAGGAACTGGCTGGCCCCTGGGTGAGACGGGAGGCTGGACTGGAGGGACCCTCCCTGGCCTGATCCAGCAGGGCTCTTCTGAGGGTCTTCTCAGGGGAAGGCCTCGGCCTCTCTGCCTGTGGCTGGCCCTGCAGAGGAACTGGCTGGCCCCTGGGGGAGATGGGAGGCTGGTCTGGAGGGACCCTCCCTGGCCTGACCCAGCAGGGCTCTTCTGAGGGTCTTCTCAGGGGAAGGCCTCGGCCTCTCTGCCTGTGGCTGGCCCTGCAGAGGAACTGGCTGGCCCCTGGGTGAGACGGGAGGCTGGACTGGAGGGACCCTCCCTGGCCTGACCCAGCAGGGCTCTTCTGAGGGTCTTCTCAGGGGAAGGCCTCGGCCTCTCTGCCCTGTGGCTGACCCTGCAGAGGAACTGGCTGACCCCTTGGTGAGACGGGAGGCTGGACTGGAGGGACCCTCCCTGGCCTGACCCAGCAGGGCTCTTCTGAGGGTCTTCTCAGGGGAAGGCCTCAGCCTCTCTGCCCTGTGGCTGGCCCTGCAGAGGAACTGGCTGGCCCCTGGGTGAGACGGGAGGCTGGACTGGAGGGACCCTCCCTGGCCTGACCCAGCAGGGCTCTTCTGAGGGTCTTCTCAGGGGAAGGCCTCGGCCTTTCTGCCCTGTGGCTGACCCTGCAGAGGAACTGGCTGACCCCTGGGGGAGACGGGAGGCTGGGCTGGAGGGACCCTCCCTGGCCTGACTCAGCAGGGCTCTTCTGAGGTATTTATTTGAATTTCTGTACCACCCTCCTATCAGGCTCAGGGCGGTTTACATAAAATGTCATGAGTATCCCTCAATCAAGCTACAGCAACCATAACAGCAGATCCAAGATGGAGCATAACAGTTTATAACAAAATGTTCCAACCGCTTCACGGTGTGACAACAACTCTCAACTTTTGACATGAATCCGTGGGAGGTCAGCATGGCTCAGATCATCGGGGGGCGGGGGTGTTTGAGGGACTAGCAGATATTGTTGATTCAGCTGTCCTCAACCAAATTCCTGGTGGAGGAGCCCCCTTTGGCACTGCGTTTGTTCTGTCAGGGTCCTGATCTCCTCTGGGAGCTCGTCCCACCCGGTGGGGGCCAGGACCGAGAAGGCTCTGGCCCTGGTTGAGGTCCGGCATGCTTCTTTGGGGCCAGGGATCCGCAGCCAGTTGGCGATGGTGGAGCATAAGGCTCTTTGGGGGGAACAGGTGGAGAGTATGTAAAAGGCTGACATGCAGAGGGTGGAGGGACGGACCAGAACCGACCGGATGAAATTAATGCAAAAGAAAGTCTGTCTAAGCATCTGGGAGATGTTCCTGACACTGAGAGCGGTTTCTCAGTGGAACAGGCTTTCTTCCTGAGGCTTCTAATGTGCAGGGGCCTTAGCAGGTGAACTCCCACTCCACTCGGTTTGCCAGCCTCCAGGTGTGGACTGGAGCGCTCCCATTATTACAGCTCATCTCCAGAACATGGAAATCAGCTTCCCTGAGGAAGTGGCTGCCTTGAAGGGCGGCCTCCCTCCCCACTGCAAAGACTGCCCTCCCTACTCTCCATTCTCTCCCCCCCCCCCACACACACACACACCTGCAGCTCCAGGAATTCCCCTCCCCACCCACACGGGCTGTCCAGGCACCTGGGGCTTCTAACCAGTGGCCATCTGCAGCTCTCCGTCTTGCCCCTTGGAGCACAGCTGGGCCAGTGAGTTGCTTCAGATGTCTGTTTGGGGGGGGGGTCTGCCAGCAGAGCCCAGCAGTTGCTCTGAGAAGAGGTGAAAGCTGCCGTTCTGGGCACATCTGCTGGGGAGAAAGGCCCGGGGATACGCCGGCAGACAGGCAGGGGGAGGAGCTACTCCATGGCCGACTCTGGGCTCCAGCTTCTGAAAAAGCCTCCTCTTCTTCCTGAGAGGGGGGGGGCTGGTTTGCCACCGCCACTGAGCTAGGACCCCTCTCCTTTGATGGGAAAAGCTGCCTGCCAGGTAGGGTGACGCCAGGTCCCCTTCCCCACCCTCCAGCAGGAGGGGGACGAAGAAGGGGAGTCTCCAAGCAGCTTCCCACCACCTTCCCTTCCTCTCCCCACCCCAGGCCCCCTGCGAGGGAGGTGGGGCTGAGAGAGCTCTGAGAGAACGAGGCCTGGCCAAAGGGCACTCAGCAGTCGGCTTCAGGGCGGAGGGGAGGAGGCGTGGGGGATCAGACCTGGCTCTGTAGCCCCCTCCCCCGGCTGGGTGCTGCGCTGCCCCCAAGAGTGTGTTCTTTGTGTGGGGCTCATAGTGATAATCGGGGGCCGGATTCGCTGCAGGCAGAGCCGGCTGAGAAGCCTTCTTCCTGCAACATTAATGGGCTACTTTGCTTCCCAAGAGCTCTGCGAGAGAAAGAGAGATTATTTGGATAACGGATGTGCAAAGGGGACCTCTGACGGTCACTCCGTGGCAGAATCTATGTGGCAAACGTGGCAACCTGCCCAATGGAGAAACTGCGTCATCCGCTGAATGCCAGTTATGCAGATGGAGTTTAAATATGTGTGTGTGTGTGTATGTGTGTGTGTATGTGTCCCCTGCCCTTGGCCGTGGATGCCTTCCAGGGGCTGCTGTGGGGTGACCAGGTGCCCTGAAAGGTGCGCAGGTGTCTAGAAAACAGCGCACCGTGTCTGGAGAGGCGCTGAGGGAGGGCCTCTCTGCAGTTGCTCTTCACATCCACTTTTAGTGCCACGAGGAGGGCGGGGGGGGCTCTCTCCCACGCGTGGGCCAGCCTCTGGGACATGCCGTATCCTGCTCTCAGGCGCCATATGCTGAGGCTGAGGGGAGGGGGGGGACACGAACGTTTCCAGCCCAAAGTAAAGCTCCAGAGCGCCTTGGGGACCCTCCCAGGGCCCGGGGCTCCATTTCCACTTTCCGCAGCCCGCTCCAAACCCTCCCCTGCCAGGCAGGAAATGCGCTGGGGCTCAGCCCAGCACCCCCCACGGAAGCCCAGGAAGCCTTTCCGTGTTATCCGAACGCTTGGCTTCTCTCTCCTCATCGGCAGGAAGGTTCTGGTAACTGGGCCTTGGATGAGACCCAGCTAGACTGGCGCAGGGACCCTGCCTCCTTCTGGGTGTCCTGCAGGGGTCCCTGGGAGAGCAGGGGGGGGTGCTGAGCCTGGTAATGTGCAGGCAGACCAGAGGGCCCTGGGGATCCTGCCCCCCTCGATAGGTCTGTGAAGCTGGGACTTTTCTGCTTAGAAAGAGGTGATTTGGGGGAGGGGATGGGATATGTGATTGAGGTTTATAAAATTCCACTCGGGGTAGAGAGAGTGGGCAAAGAGACATTTCTCTCCCCCTCCCCAAATGCTAGAGCTCAGGAGCGTCCCACGAAGCTTTTGGGCAGCAGGTGCAGGACGGACAAACAGAAATACTCCTTTGCACCGGGAGTGATTCCAAGGTGGGATTTGTTGTCAGAGGATGTCATGATGGCCACAGGCATCGGCAGCTTTAAAAGGGCATCAGACAGATTCACCGGCCAGGGGGACTGAGGAGAACCTCCACATTCAGGGGCACTAGGCCTCTGAATCTCAGAGCCAAGTCCGGGAGGCAACATCAGGGGAAGGCCTCGGCCCTCCGAGGGAACTGACGCCCCCCCCCCCCCCATGGCAGCCTGCAGTGCTGCCCCCTGGTGGTGCCAGGACTGGCTTTGCCTTCTTCGGCCAGCCATACAGTGCCCCCCCCCCCGGGTGAGAGCCTCCTCGGCCTCAGCAGGGCCCTCGTGGGGAGGGAGAGACGCAATTAGGGGTCCGTGCTTAGCAGCCCTTTGAGGGTGGCCTGCTCAAAGAATTCTGGAACTGGCCTCTGTATTGGAGAGCCAATGGCCTTTGATTTCTTATGTCCGCCAGCCGACAGTCCCGGCTCAGTGTCTGCGGCTCCTTAGCCTGCTCTTTGGGCTGGAGACTCCCCCTCACAGCCAGGCCGACCCCTCCGCTGGGCGGATCCCTAGCAGCGGGGGGTCCCAGTGCCTAGAAATGCTCACCTCCAGGTGGGAGCTGGAGACCTCCTGGAAAGACAAAAAATCTCCAGACTCCATAAATCACTGACGGGTTTATTTCAAGCACGTATCCCCCTCCTGGGGGACACAGCTGCTCTGGAAGGCAGGTGGCCGGGAATTGTGCCCCACTGCCCCCCCCCCCGCTCCATTAGCCTAGGCTCTACTCTCAAATGTCCAGATATTTCTGGACGTGGAGCTGGCAACCCTCACCCCCCAAAGGACCAGGATTCAAATGGGCCACAGGGAGGGGGTGGCTGTCCCCAGGAGGAGGGTGGGTGGGTGTGTGGTGCCAGACTGGGGGGAGGGGAAATAAAGACAGAGACATTTCCGGAGCTGCCCCCGGCCAGGCAGATGCGGCCAGCTTGCTGGAGAGAGAACTGAGACCTTCTGGGTAGTGAGGTGGGGGTCTGGGGGAGCACAGGATCCAGGGGCGACAGAAGAGCCCCGGGCGTGAAGGGGCCCTTTTTGCCGTGACTGGCGTTCTCCTTGGCCAGGCAGATGTTCGGGCGAGGACAAGAGGAAGCCCTCCGAATTGGTGCCCAGTATGACCTTTCCCCCTGCTTTGTTTCCCTGCAGGCCACCAAGAGTGGGTCAGGGGGCTCTGGGCCCCTGCATGCTAACATGGCCAAAGAGAATGCCGCTTTCTCCACCGTGCCCGAGACCCCCGTGGCCGAGTCCAAGCCCGCCCTCTCCTCCCACCAGCTCAAGCCGGCTGCCGCGCGGCGCCTCGGCGAGGAGCCGGAGAAGGCGGAGAAGAAGAAGGGACGCCAGCGGTACGTGGAGAAGGACGGCAAGTGCAACGTCCAGCACGGCAACGTGATCGAGACTTACCGCTACCTGACGGACATCTTCACCACCCTGGTAGACCTGAAGTGGCGGTTCAGCCTGCTGGTCTTCATCCTGGCCTACGCAACCACCTGGCTCTTCTTCGGCCTCATCTGGTGGTTCATCGCCTACTGCCGGGGCGACCTGGACCACCTGGGGGAGGAGGAGTGGACCCCCTGCGTCCAGAACCTCAACGGCTTCGTCTCAGCCTTCCTCTTCTCCATCGAGACGGAGACGACCATCGGCTACGGCTACCGGGTGATCACGGACCAGTGCCCCGAGGGCATCGTCCTGCTGCTGCTGCAGGCCATCCTGGGCTCCATGGTCAACGCCTTCATGGTGGGCTGCATGTTCGTCAAGATCTCCCAGCCCAACAAGCGGGCCGAGACCCTTGTCTTCTCCTCCCACGCCGTGATCTCCCTGCGGGACGACCGCCTGTGCCTCATGTTCCGCGTGGGCGACCTGCGCAACTCCCACATCGTGGAGGCCTCGATCCGCGCCAAGCTGATCAAGTCCAAGCAGACGCAGGAGGGGGAGTTCATCCCCCTCAACCAGACGGACATCAATGTGGGCTTCGAGACGGGCGATGACCGCCTCTTCCTGGTCTCGCCCCTCATCATCAGCCACGAGATTAACGAGCAGAGCCCCTTCTGGGAGGTCTCTCGGGAGCAGCTGAAGAAGGACGAGTTCGAGATCGTGGTCATCTTGGAGGGGATGGTGGAGGCCACAGGTAGGACGGCTGCCCTTCACACCCGCTCCCCTCCCTCCCCCTCCCACAACAGGCACCTGGAGAGGCAGGTGGAGCTGGGAGAGTCCCGAGGGAACAGGGACTGGCCCATTGTCACCCAGCAGCTGCATTTTAGACTTACAGTTTTACGATATAGGCTAGATATCAGGGGGGGAAATTTCACAGTCAGAGTAGTTCAGCAGTGGAATAGGCTACCTAAGGAGGTGGTGAGCTCCCCCTCACTGGAAGTCCTCAAGCAAAGGTTGGATACACACTTTTCTTGGATGCTTTAGGATGCTTTCGGCTGATTCTGCGTTGAGCAGGGGGTTGGACTAGATGGCCTCTATGGCCCCTTCCAACTCTATGATTCTATGATTCTATGATTCTACTTTGTATCTAAACAGAGGCTGGATCTCCATCTGATGGAGAGGCTGATTCTGGGAAGGCTCAAGGGGGTGGCAAGTGACAGTGGAGGAGCGAGAGGGTTGTGAGTATCCTGCATAGTGCAGGGGGTTGGACTAGATGACCCAGGAGGTCCCTTCCAACTTTATGACTCTATGATTCTAACCTTATTGTAAGCCACCCTGAGGGCTTTTGGGGAATGGCAGGGTAAAAATCAAATTCATATGGAGAGTGCATGAGGTGGGGGATTATCTCCTTGTCCCCTTGCTGTGTTGAGTGAGTGCAAGGAGAGGAGGGACAGGGCTAGGGTTCTGACTTCTCTCTCTGCATTGCTGTGGGTGTGTGATGGCACATCCCTTGCAGGAGAGTGGGGGCTGCTTGGGTGAGCAGTGAGTGAGTGGCTGCATGGGGTAGGGAAGCGGCTCTCAACCACCCTAATGCCGCGACTCCTACAGCAGGGGCAGGGGCATGCACGCATATGCGTACGCGCTCATGTGCACATGCTGTTGCCGCTCCTGCTCACCACGGCACTTGCCATGATGCTGGCCTCCTCCACGTTGCCTCAGTGAGCTCCAAGGGTTCACGGAGGAGGCCAGCGCCATGCCACCACCGCCACGACCCTCGGGAAGGGGCCAAATGACCCTTCCATGGGCTTGCAACCCTCACCTTGAGAACTACTGAGGAAGGGGATTGAGTGAGTGCAAAGAGGGGAGGGGAGGGGAGGCCTCTGACCACTAGGAAGGGCTTCTGATCACGCTTGGACGTTGGCTCATAGCTGGCGGATCAAGCAGAGGGATCCAGTCTAGTGCAGGACGGTTTGAGGAGCATCTGGAGTGGATCAAAGCAGCCTGGTGGCAGAAGGAGCTGAGGGGGCAACATGTTCCGTCTTTACCCAAGCAGCAGCAAGGGGCAGTTAGTGGGTCTGCTGGAGGAGAAGGTGTGGAGATCAGAGGAATGCTCAAATATGCTGCAACATGGAAAGGAGGGTGAGGAGTTCTTGGACAGAACTCATGGAGCCCTCTGGAGAGAGCAAGTGCAGGAGGAGGGAAATTCATCAAAACAAACTCAGGAGGGGAATGAATGGAAGGCTGCTACACACAGGCGTAGAAGAATAAGGAGAAGGTTTGCCCCACTGATGCTCAGCAGTCGGAATACGAGAACTTAGGAGTAAAACCTATTCAAAAGGGACAGACAAGAAAAGAACAGGGGAGGTGTAGCAGTATAGGTTAAGAATCTTTATACTTGTGAAGAAATACAGGTAGCCGAGCATGAAAGTTCAGTTGAGTGTATTTGGGTAAATGTAAAAGGAGTAGGAAGTGAGAGGGGTATTATTGTGGGGGTCTGCTACAGACCACCAAGCCAGTCAGAGGACTTGAATGAGATAATGCTAGAACAAATTACACAATTTTCAAAAAAGGGGGGGAAACAGTGGTCATGGGTGACTTCAATTACCCAGATATCTGTTGGAAGACCAACTCTGCTAAAAATACAAACTCCGTTAAATTCTTGTCTTGCCGATAGCTTCATTTCCCAAGAAGTAGGGGGAGGAACCATGGGCTCTGCTATTTTAGACTTGATTCTCATCAGTAGGGAAGAAATTTTGTGTGTGTCTGGATTCACAGACGCCCACCGGAATCTCGCTTTCCTTCTGGTCCCCGGGGGCTGCCATTCACCCTGCACGGGGCAAAACCCCCAGAGTAGTTCTCCTTCACCAGCCCCTCAATAAGCAGTGGCTCTGGGGAATTCGAGGCTAGTGGAGGACAGGGTAGCTGTGGGCACCGGCAGCCTCAGAAGGTTCATGGAAGGGAAACCTGTCAGTGGTTGCCAGCCAAGATGACACAAGGAATCCCAGAGCCAGGAGGCAATATCAGAGCAAGGTCTTGGCCTTCATGCCTTGCTGATGGCTGGCCCCTGGGTGAGATGGGAGCCTAGACTGGAGGGACACTGAGGGTCTTCTCAGGGGAAGGCCTCGGACTCTCTGCCCTGTGGCTGGCCCTGCAGAGGAACTGGCTGGCCCCTGGGTGAGACGGGAGGCTGGACTGGAGGGACCCTCCCTGGCCTGACCCAGCAGGGCTCTTCTCAGGGTCTTCTCAGGGGAAGGCCTCAGCCTCTCTGCCCTGTGGCTGGCCCTGCAGAGGAACTGGTTGGCCCCTGGGTAAGACGGGAGGCTGGACTGGAGGGACCCTCCCTGGCCTGACCCAGCAGGGCTCTCCTGAGGGTCTTCTCAGGGGAAGGCCTCGGCCTCTCTGCCCTGTGGCTGGCCCTGCAGAGGAACTGGCTGGCCCCTGGAGGAGACGGGAGGCTGGACTGAAGGGACCCTCCCTGGCCTGACCCAGCAGGGCTCTTCTGAGGGTCTTCTCAGGGGAAGGCCTCGGCCTCTCTGCCCTGTGGCTGGCCCTGCAGAGGAACTGGCTGGCCCCTGGGGGAAACGGGAGGCTGGACTAGATGTACTTTCTTTGGTCTGACCCAGCAGGGCCCTTCGGGGGTTGATCAATGGGTTATTCACAGCACCCCAGCCTTGTGACCCTGCCCCTCGTAATGCTGTGGCTCCCCTCTTTTGCCTGGCAGGGATGACATGCCAGGCCCGGAGCTCCTACCTGGTGGATGAGGTGCTGTGGGGCCACCGCTTCATGTCGGTACTCTCGCTGGAGGACGGCTTCTACGAGGTCGACTACAACAGCTTCCACCAGACCTTCGAAGTGGCCACCCCCAGCTGCAGCGCCCGGGAACTGGCCGATGCGGCCGCCCGCATGGACGCACACCTGTACTGGTCCATCCCCAGCCGGCTGGACGAGAAGGTGGAGGAGCCCACGGAGAAGGCGGACGAGGGCAGCAAGGAGCGGAACGGGAATCTGGCCAGCTTGGAGAGCGAGTCCAAGGTTTAAAGTCGGCCTCACAGGGCAGGAGCCCTCAGGGAGGACAGATGGAAGGGGCCGCTCAGGGAGGCCTGGCCAAGGGTCAGGCGTGAGGCTTCCAGGGGGCTGGCGGGAACTGCCGTGCCTGGGGGCTGCAGGGCAGAGGCGGAGCAGAAGGGATGGCTCCTAGGTAGGTGGGGAGTGACCCCCCTGATGCATCTATCTGCAAGTGGGCGTTTGATGGGCGTTTCAGTGAGAACCCCACCCACTGGCCGGCCAGTGGGATCCTGCCAGTGGGAGATCTGCCGGGGAAGAGAGCTCTGAGCCAGGGGTACGTGCAGCCTCCCGCCAGGGTCCGCTGGCCCACAGCCGCTGTCACTTTGGCAGATGCAGGCAGGAGGGGATGCCGAGGGAGATCGGCCCCCACCCCCGTGCTGGGCAGGTAGAGTTGCCCCTTAATCCTGGACACCCCCTGCTCAGATTGCCCCCCCCCAGCACGGCCATCCCTCCACCTCCATCCCGACTGGGAGCCAATCCACTCTGGGCACAGGTGGGGCCGGGAACCGGCCTGGCTGCCCTCCATTCCCACCCCCACCCCCACCCCAGCTATGGGGCCTGCAGCTGCCTCCCTCCCTCCCTCCCTGCTGCTCCGACTGCAACTTTCCGCCCCTGCATGACTCATGGAAGGCCTGATCCAGCCCGCCCACCCCTCACATATGGGGAGGGAGTGAGAGAGGGGGGCCAGGGGGGCCGGCCGGGGGTTGGGGGGCATGCATGTCACCCTTTGCCCCCTCCGTCTCCCCTCCTCCTGAATAAAGAGGTTTTTGCAGGCTGATGCTGCTCTCTCAAGGCTGACCCTCTTCTGCACACCGATCCGCTGGGGGGAGGGACCCTGGGGAGCAATCCAGCCCCCGCCCCCATCCCTGCCTCTGCCTGGTCCCTGTGCCAAGGTTATGGGCAGGCCTCCCGCCCCAGCTGTGGCACGAAAAGGCTTTCTGTGAAGGGTGCAATCTGCAGAGCCCCCCAGCCCCCCCCCCCACAGCAGAACCAGACCCTATCCTATAGCTTGCCAATCTCCAGGCAGGGCCTCAAAATCACACAGATCTGGGGGAAAGGGCTGCTTTGGAGGGGGACTCTGGCCCAGACCCCCACTGAGGTGCATACCCTCAGCCCCAAATGTCCAGGAATTTCTCCCCCTAGAGCTGGCACCTGGGAGAAACAGAGAGCCCCCTCCCCAGGGGATCCTGGAGCTTTCCCCACCCAAAGAGAGTCCAGCTGTGCCCCTCCCCCAGCATGCCCGAGAACTCAGAGGACCTTTTGCACACCAGCAGGGGAAGGGAGGGGGAGGCCGTGGGGGGGGGGGCTTCTGCCCTGCATGGCTGCCAGTATCCCAGAGGACCCCGGGCCAGCCACCTGGAGACTGTCTTGCAGCTGTGCCTGGCCAGGAGTGGCCCACCAGCTTCTCCCACCCCAGGGTCTCCACAAAGCTGCCAGTTCTGCACCCATTTGAGGAATACGGTGGGCCTCAGGGAAAACAGGAACACGCTGGGGGGGGGGTACATTGCAAACGGGTGGATTCTCTCGTGTGGCTTCTGCATGCCGGTCTGGAGCATTTAGGTTTTGGGTGCAGGAGGACAGAATCCGGGCTCCACTCCGTGCCACGCAGCCAGGATTCTGGGTTCTCCCAAAAATCAAGTGGGAGGCACCTCTAGGAATGCCAGACCCCCAAGTGGCCCCCTAGAGTCCAGGAGGCCTCCAGGAGCAGGGGAGTCTTCTAGGGGCTCCCAGGGGGAGGCCGATCCCCTCCCACAAAGACTGGCCCCACCAGTCAGTCAGAAGTGCAGGAGACCCTCACCCAGTTTCACAGCTCAGCAAACAAGGCCCTCACTTCCGTGGGTGAGGATGCCAACCTCAGACGGAATTCTCACTCGTCTCCCGCTTAGCCCCTCCCTGAGCTGGGCCTCAGGACCCTTGCAGGGGTCGCTCAAGTGGAATCAGAGGCCAAAGGGGGGCAGGTTAAAAGCCTGGGGAGCCCACTGTGCCCATGGCCAGAGGGTGATGGCGCACTGCCTTCTGCTGGGGGGTGGAAGAGGGATTGTAGAGAAGCAGCATCAAAGGAGGCTGGCTTGGCCAGACAGAGCCCCTCCCCACCCACCCCCCTCCAGCCACTGTGGCTGGAATATCTCCACCACCCCTGCCCCAGGATGTCCAAAGAGCCAAGTGCAGGGCCGGGGGAAGAGCTATGGCAGCCCTGAATTGGGCTCCCTCAGAGCCGGCAGCATGCCAGGCCTTCCGCTGGGATCCGTTTCACCTCTGAAACGGGAAATGCTGCTTTTTGGCCCCACAGACCTCTCCCGGCAGGCCCTGTCTGGACAGGCAACTCAAAGGAAAACCAAGAACTTTGTGCCTGTCACAAACGCCACGTGGTCCCTTCCAACTCTGTGATTCCATGATTCTATGAAAAGCGAGACCCCTTACAGAGGTCAAGATGGGCACCGTCCAGGAACATGGAGACACCCTGCGGGAAAGAGTCAAATCGAGAAATGCACACATGGCCGTGCAGCCAGGAAGCGGAAGAAACCACAGCTGACCCCCCACCCAGAGGAGCTGCAGGACAGATCTCGGTGGCTCTGCAGCACCCCCACTGCGGCAGGCCAGAGAAGGTACTGCAGCCTCTGACATACCATCCGTCAGAGGCCTCGAGGGGCCAGGAGGGGTGGGGCGCCCCCCGCCTGTGAGAAGCTCCCTGGAACTCACATCTGTGTGGCCCCCTCCCCTTTGGGCCTGAACCCTGGCAGCCCAGCCGGCCCTTCACTTACGTAGCCCTGCCAGTGGTTGCAGCTCAACAGAGACACGGGACTACACCAAAGGGGCCCCGGTAGATGTTCCAGCATGAGAGCCCCCTTGGGGGCAGTTGGCCTAAAGGGGGGCAGCCTTTTGAAGGCTTCTGTCCCTGGCCCCCACGTGAGGTGAGCACCTCGGGCAGGCTCCCTCCGCCAGGGGGTTGTGAGACCCTGGGCTTTCTGGATGGGTTTCCCAAATGGGTGCGAGTTAAGTTTTTATGTATTGTAAATGCTTGTTGAGCATTTATCAGGTGATATGACCATATATGGACATGCTGACCCCCCCCCCCAATGGCCAGTGATGGGCCTGGAGGGGGTGGGGGGCACATTGGAAACGTGTTCACAGCTCTGCTTCCCAACACGACCCTCGCGCTGCCTCTGGGGTTTCTCAAAGCCTGAAGGATGCTTCAGGGGGTTCTCAACAGTAAAAGTGTTTCATTCTCCCCAGCAACCTGTGTTCTTACACAAGTGTCAGACCCCCACCTCCACCCCCCTTGGCCCATCCAGCTCAGAACTGCCTGCTCAGACTGGCAGCCACGCTCCAAGGTCTCAGGCAGAAAAGGATCTTTCACAATTTATTTTTTATTTATATCCCGCTGCTCTCAGCGATGCAGGCATCCCCCTTTAGCTAGAGAGACTGGGGACTGAACTGGGCTCCTTCTGCATGAACCGGGGCCTTGTCTAAGGCACCTTCTGCTGCAGGCCAGCTCAGCCCCGTGCCTCCAGAACAGCCTCCCGGAAGAAGGGCAGGGGGGTGGGTGGGTTCTGGTGGGTCTGGAAACAGAGCCGAGCTGGGGAGGTCCGGGGCAACCTGGCTTTGCCCGGCTGGTGGGGGTTTCTGTCCCCTTACTTTTGCTTTTCTCACGTTCTTCTGCCATGATGCCTGATTCCTCTGCCCTGCCTGGCTTTTGCAGTTCTGAGGGAGCAGGGGCCATCAGTACGGTTCCTCTGCTCAGCTCCTGGGATGTCCCGATGCCAGGCACAGGAGGATCCCAGATCCATCCACCGATACAGCAGCAGGATTTCTCATGGGGCAGCCACTGCTCGGTCCCTGCCTTCGGAGGGCACTGCGGGGCAGGCAGTCGCTGCTCAGCTGCCCGCAAAGGATGCCCCCCGAGGAACCCGCCAGGCACCAGCCCCACGTAGCTCCCCGGGAAGTGTGTAACTGGCCCGCCCTCAGATGCTGCGGCCTGAAGCTGCCACTCTCTCTACACCAGGCCCCCTCAACCGGGATTTCGTGAATTTCGGGGTTTCTCGATGACCCTGCAAGGGTTTCCCAAATGGGTGGGGGTGAATTAATTTGATCTATTTTTTAAAATTTTTGTTAAACCTTTATCGGGTGATAGGACCGTAGATGGTCACATTGACCCCAAAAGAGCCACTGAGGGGCCGGGGGGTCCCCGGGTGGGAACAGGCTCCCCAACCACGTTCTGCACCCTCACACCACTTCTGGGGCTTCTCAGGGCCGGAGGACCGTTTCAGCAGCTTCTCCGTGGTAAATGAGGCAAGAAAGGCCACTCTAGGCAAACGGATCTCTCTGTCCCCACCTAGAGGCTGGCACCCCTTCCAGGAAGGACAAAGGCAGCAAGGGGAGAGGCAGGGGGTCACTGTTGCACTTTTATTACAATCACAATTTATTCAAATGGTTTAATAAATTAAACGTATCACAAAACGCGGCCCCTCTGCTGTCTCTCATGCACTCGGAGCGGCCTCTTTTCCCGTGCTCCCCCCCCCACCCGCAGCACCCAGGGGTCTGGCAGAAGGGCAGAAGGGCAGAAGGACGGCCTTCGGAGGGGGGGGGGGCAGAGGCCCTGAGCCAGCAGAGGATGCTGCCGGTTCTCTCTGCCATGCTGCGATCCCCACCCCCACCCCCACCCTCACCGCTGTCTTGAGTTCCCCCCGGAGCATTGTGGCTTCGCTGCTTTTCAGAACGGAGCTAAAAATAAGCAGCCGTCAGAAAGCCACAGGCTGATTCCGGTTGGATCCTTTCCGATGCCTCCTGCTGCTCCCCCCACCCCCGCCAGGAGGGCTGCTCCCAAGAGCCCCGACCCCCACCCACCTACCCTTCCGTAATGCAGCCATGGGGCAGGGACTGGCTCTCCCCCCCCCCCACACACACACACACACACACGCTGAAGGAAGAGGCCTCTGCCAAGGGCAGTGGTCTCCCCAGGGTCACGGCTGCCATCTCAGCCTTCCTCAGAGGGAACTGGCAGCAGCCGGCTCCGGGAGTACAAGCCCCAAGCCTGCCTCTTGTCTGTGAAGCACTCGCTCTGCCCCTCTGCCCCGGCAGCCACCCCGGGGGCCGAAATCCGCCCTCTCGCGTTCTGCCCCAGCATGCTCCCGGGCCACGAGCCCAGCTGCAGGGCCACGCACAGCCGATGCACACATGAGGGGGTAAAGAGGCCCCCGGCACCCCCTGGGGTTTTTGGGTATGGCCAGAAATGTTCAAGGATCCCCCCCCAGTAATGCCCCCCCCAGTGCTTCCCAATCATTGGGCCCACCTGGCTGCTGCAGAAGCCCACCTGGGGAGCAGCTGATGGCTGGGGGTGGGGGGGGGGTGTCCTCAGGATGAGGCTGGCCCTGGCTGCCACTCAGCCAAGCCTTTTATCAGCTACTCCTCGGGTGCTTCCCTGGGGGCCTCCTGGGCCTTCCCATTCTGCAGGTGGGCCCTGACCCACCCTAAAGGCAGCCAGGGTCTCCCCCCTCCCCAGCCCCTTTGGGGAAGAAAACCACCCTTGGACGGAGGCTGGACCAAAGAGGGGGAAACATTGACTCTCAATAATCAAGGGGAGAAGGGCTCTCTGGGGACCTCCCACCCCCTGCACAGACAGAGAGAGGGGGGGGGCACCCGTGGGTGGGGAGGTCCCCTCCATGGGGAAAGCGGCCAGACTAGGAGCTGAGGCTTCAGGGCTCTTCTCCAGATGGGCACCAAGTTCATCCCGGAGGATTCCCAGAGCGGATGGTGGGCTGGTCGTCTCCTCCTTGTGCAGACACGAGGAAGCCGGCTGGCAGCAGGCCGGACTCACGGAGACGGATCCCTGCATGGAGGAGGAAGGGAGCCGGTTGGGATGGGGCCAGCCCACCAGGTGCCACCAGACCCCAGGGGTCTTATGGCAACCTCCTCAGGGGCAGGGGGGGAGGCTGGTTTTAGAGCAAGCGACCTTGCAAGGAGGTTGGCCGTGGCCAGCTGCTGTGCATTATCCTGGGACGTCCCGGCGGTCTCCCATCCAAATCTTAACCAAGGCAGGCCCTGCTTAGCTTCCCAGAGCCAATGTGATCATGCCAGCCTGGACCAGCCTGGCCTGGACGCTCCTTAAAGCTCCACTGCACACCCCCACAAAGCACAGGGGGCAAAACTTGTCAGACCTCCCAAGTGAGAATTTGATCCCTCCGGATCCAGGCCCCAGAGCAGTGGGCTTCCCTTGGGCCCTCCCGTGCTGCTCTCCTCACTGACCGGCTCGGCCCCCACGTGCACCTGCTGCCCTGCCCAGCGCCTGAACTGTGACGTTCCCCTGTGGGACTGGGCCGGAGGGGAAGCCTGAGCAGCCCTCAGCAGCCGCCAAAGAGGGAGAGACGAACAGCACCCATGCGGCAGGCTTCCTCCTGCTGGGAGGGCAGGCCAGGAGGCCTGTGGAGGGAGTGGGACCCCATGGAGCCCCCCTCCCATCCCCCCAGGGACCCACCTCTTGCGGAGCCTCCTCATGAAGCAGCAGGTGACGGCAGAGAGGACGGTGATGCCCATGAAGAGGGCACTGGAGACCCCCGCCAGAAGGGGGATGAACAAGGTGTCCAAGGCTGCGGGAAGGGGGGGAGAGGAGAGGAGAGAGGATGAGAAGGCGGAAGGTCCTAAGAGACCTTCCCGAACAGCAGAACTGCACCAAGGCCCACTGGGTTGCCCACCGTGCAAACCCCTGGTCTTCCCAACCCCTCTGGAAGGGCACGTGACCAGGGAGTCCGCCTCCTGTGACCTCCCACATCGCCCAGGGTCACTCTGTCACTTCTCTGTGCCACAGAACGGACCCTTCTGGTTCATGCCACCCCCAACACCAGTGGTATGCCACTGTGCTTCAGGAAGGAAGGAAGGAAGGAAGGAAGGAAGGAAGGAAGGAAGGAAGGAAGGAAGGAAGGAAGGAAGGAAGGAAGGAAGGAAGGAAGGCCACCCTGCAAGAGGGCACAGTCAGTAGCGGGCATGCAAGCTGCAGGAGGCACAACCCCCCCCCCCCCGCCCAGCATCCTACTCACGCAGAGCATAGGGGTAGACGGTGACTGTGTTGGACTGCACGGCTCCAGCATTGTACCAGCTGCGGTCCGGAGAGCGCACCCAGGCGGTCAGGGCACAGTGGTACTTCCCCTCATCCGACGGCTGGACCTCGTGGATGCGCAGCTGATGGCTCTGTGGCCCCACCTTCTCCACACTCACAGTGCCGCCGGATGGACGGCGCCCAAGAACCGCCACCCCCTCACGGCTGACCGAGGCCAGCATGTGTCCGTGGGTCTCAGAGTCCTCTCGGGCCACCTCCACCCACCAGCTGAGGGCCACGTGGACAGCCTGCGTCGATTCCACAGATATGTTGCAGCGCACCTCAACCGTGTCCCCCCGATAGATGGTGGGGGACGGCAGCCACGCCCGGGCCCCCAGCACGACAGCTGCAGGGAATGAAGGGGAAGACCACTGAGAGCCCAGAAACGCCCCTGGGACCCAGGACAAACACGGGAGGGAGGCATGCAGCAAAGAGGACCCAGGGGCCAAGCAGGAGGCCCGAGACACCCAACGGTTCTCCCCTTGGCTTAGAACCACAGAATCACAGAATCCTAGAGTGGGAAGGGGCCATACAGGCCATCTAGTCCAGCCCCCTGCTCAATGCAGGATCAGCCCTAAGCAAGGCTTCCCCCACTATGCAATGCTACAAGGGGCATCTGCCCCGCCCACTTCCTTTGCTGGGCTGCCCAGTTACTGTGCCAGAGAAAGAAGGCAGCAGTGACCTCCTTACCCAGCCCTCCTCAACCTTTACAGTTGGGAAACCCCTGAAACATTCTTCAGGGCTCAAGAAACTTGGAGGGCAGGATGCTGTTTCTGCTGGCTGCAGAGGAGAGGACGCGCAGTAATAGCTTTAAACTCCAAGTACAACGATATAGGCTAGATATCAGGAAAAAGTTTTTCACAGTCAGAGTAGTTCAGCAGTGGAATAGGCTGCCTAAGGAGGTGGTGAGCTCCCCCTCACTGGCAGTCTTCAAGCAAAGGTTGGATACACACTTTTCTTGGATGCTTTAGGATGCTCTGGGCTGATCCTGCGTTGAGCAGGGGGTTGGACTAGAAGGCCTGTGTGGCCCCTTCCAGCTCTATGATTCTGTGGTTCTATAAACCTCAGAAGTGGCTCAATTCTGTGAAGGTTCAAGGGGGTGGCAGGTGACAGTGGATGAGCGATAGGGATGTGAGTGTCCTGCCTGGTGCAGGGGGCTGGACTAGATGACCCAGGAGATCCCTCCCACTCTGTTATTCTAGGATTCTAAATTCCATCTAAACATCCGGAAGAAGTTCCTGACAGTCAGAGAGGTTCCTCAGTGTAACAGGCTTCCTTGGGAGGTGGTGGGTTCCCCTTCCTTGGAGGTTTTTAAGCAGAGGCTGGAGAGCCATCTGAAGGGGAGGCTGATTCTGGGAAGGCTCAAGGGGGTGGCAGGTGACAGGGGATGAGCAAGAGGATTGTGAGTGTCCTGCACAGTGCAGGGGGTTGGACTAGATGACCCTGGAGGTCCCTTCCAACTCTAGGATTCTAGGATTGTGCAGAATGTGGTTGGGAAGCACAGCTGTGTGTACGGCCACCCAGGGCCCCTCCCCTTCCACCCCCCTCCAGGCCCATCATTGGCCATTTTGGGAGGGAAGGTGGGTCAACATGACCACTTATGGTCATATCACCTGTCAACAGTTTAAGACATTTAAAATATATATGAAAAATTAACTGGCTCCCTCCCATTCGGGAGACCCTTCCGGGGCCATCAAGAAACCCTGCCGGAGGAGGCCTGCTCTCCCGCAAAGCCAGCCTGCACGGGCCCTGCCACACGAGGGCTTCCCTCAAAATGGCGGTCCAGAGGGAGCCTGCAGGGCAACCTAGTGTCAGGCTGTCCCGCTGGCCTTCTCCTTCCCCTGGAGGCTTGAAGGGTGAGCGGCCAGCCCTCCCACGGCACCCATGGCTGGCCTCACCCCAGTGCGGACAGGGACAAGGGCGTCTATCTCAGGGGTCCCCAGCAGGGCTCACACAGCCACCAGGGCACTAGCTGGCACTTTGGCTGGCGCCCACCACCAAGGGTTTTTAGGAAGTGGGTAAACAATGTGGGGTTTCTGCCCAGCAAGCCCTCTGATTGGCCACTGGAGACTTGATGGGGCTGTGCAGATTTTCAGAATGCCCGAGGAGCTCCCGGGTGTGGAAGAAGGCCAGCCATTTTGGGCAGGTCAGAACTCCACAGAGCCCTGAGGTGCAGAAAGGCTGGGAAAGCCCACCTGACATCGCGACTCCCAGCCTCCTCGACTCCACCCAGCCTCAAAGCACGTACCTTCAGGTTTCATGTCACGGCCCAGCCCTGAGACCGCCAGTGGCCACCTGGCGCCGCTCTGCTCCTGGCGAAAGGACGTAAGCCCGCACCACGCACTGGTAGGTGCCCACGTCCCCGGGCTGAGCCGCCTCAATCCGCAGCCGGTAGCCGCCGGGGGGCAACCCCAGCCTCTGCAGGGACACGTGCCGCTGGCCCACGTCGCGGTTGGTGTAGCCGTCCCCCAGGATCAGCGCTCCCATCGGGTCCAGCTGGGCCACAAGACGCCCCTCGGGGGCCTCCTCCTTGCTCAGCTCCCAGCCCACCGTGTAGGCCACGGGGGACCACGGGGAAGCCGGGACTCCAGAGGCGTTGCACAGGAGCTCCAGGGGTTCTCCGGCGCTGACCCGGACCTGGGAAGGGCTGGCAGACACCGACAGCTGACTCGCTGAGGGCAAAACACAGAGAATGGATCGCCAGCAGCAACGGTCCTGAGCTCCCCCTGGGGCCACCCTCCTTGACACCCACCTTGAGCAAGGTCCCGTGAAGGGCCGCCGGGCTGCTCGGAGTGCTTCCCAGGGAAGCGGATCCCAATGGCCATGGGGTCAAGCCAAGATGCGTCTTTGGCCCTCGGGGCTGGGCGGCCTCAGCCAGGTGAGCAGCGGAGGCAGGAGGGCCTCTGTGCAGCACGTGTGGGTCAGGGCCATGGGGACCCATGGGGACCGTTCGGGGCAGGGGGAGGAGCAGTGAGGGTGTCAGAAGGCGGTGGGATCCACAGGACCTCTTTGGGGGGTCCCAGGCGTCCTCTTCACAGGCCGACAGAGGCCTGAGGGGGGCTGAGGAGGCTCCTATTGCTCCAAACAGGGAAGGGTATTCGTTGATTCACACTTCCGTTATCGTCCCCCTTTCTCTCTGGGGCTCAAGGGGGGTGAGTCCAGACCAGGCCCCAGTATTGAGATGCAGAGCCAGCCAGGAATCCGCACGCAGGAGCAAAGCCTTAAGGGAGTCTGGGATGGAAGGATGGGTTCCTTGGGACCGATTTAATAGAAAATATGAATTTACATTTTCATGTCTGCCCTCCTGAGCCTCGTGGGAAAGGCAGCAGAGAAACGTGAAGGTTCTTATCTCGATAACTAAAAACCTTTCTGTCCTTCCGACGCCGTGTCCAGCCTCTGACTGACCCTGGCAGGGGACCTCCCCCAACAGGCTGAGGACAGGCCCCCACTGAGGCCAACCGGAGCCTCTTCCCCACCCCCCGCTCCTCCTCCTCCTCCTCCTCCTCCTCCTCCTGCTTCCTGGCACTTGGGGCCAGGAGGAAGAGGCAGCAGGAGCTCTGGATGGGCGATCCACACTCCCCAGCCGCCTGGCCCCCTGCAGGGGGAGGAGGCCCACCCAGGTGTGCTTCTCGGCCACCATCCTGTGCTGGGTGGCCGTCTCGCTGCTGGGGAGGGGTGCAAGGACTGTCCAGACGCACTCGACTGCTGCATCCACCCCACATGCCCGGGCCGCCTGGCTGCTGGGAGAACTCCGGGGCGGGGCAGGGGGGGGGGGGCTCGAGCCCAGCTCGCTGCCTTGTCCTGCCTCTTCTGCAGCAGCAGGGGCACGAGGGCCAGGGGCCAGGGGCCAGGGGCTGCCCAGCCAGTGTGCTCAGCTGCTTGCCCTGCAGTGGCCCTCCTGCCCTCCGCCTGTCCTGCACGATTAAGGAGCCCGAAAGGGATGGAGCCCCTGGGTGCAGAGGGGGGCAGCAGGTGTGGAGGGAAGCCAGAGGGCCTGGCTGGGGGGGCTGGAACCTGTCCCAGAGGCTCTTCCTAACACCCCCGTTCAGGTCACCACGATTTGTGGCTGGAGCCTGGGGGGTCTCAATTGTCCACTTCAAGGCGGAGTTATCTAACGGGGAGTTCATGGGGGACCCTCATCTTGGAGCCAAGGCACGGGGGGGGGGGGGCTCAGCGGGAGGCTTCCTGGGCCGCCGGCCAGAGGGAAGGGAGGAGAGGGGCTTTGGGCGTGGCAGGCAGTGAAGGAGGGGGAAGTCGGTCATTTGGACTTGAGAAGTCCCCGGTGCTGCTGAGTTGCCAGTTCTGTGCTTTTGCTCCGTGGCACATTAAGTGAAAAGTGAACATGCTTCATTCTCTCTGGATGACCGCCAGACTCATTGCAAGTCCTGCCCCATGGAACCCCACAGCGGGGCTCCCTAAGCACGACACACAGAGCCCTAGGGGGACCCAGACCCCACCCATCCATGCTCATTCCTCCTGCTGATTTGGGGAATTGTCTAGGCCACTCTTGCCTCGTCCTACTCTGCCCAGTCCCTGGACCTGCCCAAGCGAGGCCCTCCGCAAAGGGGGACCAGGAGCCCCTTCCATCCACGAGGGGGGAAGAGCCTGGGCAGACTTACCGATGGTCCGGACCGTCACCCGGGCCAGCGCCACCTGCTTCTGAGCGATCAGCTGCCAGCTGCCGTCTGGGTCCTGGATCCATTCTCCTGCCGTGCAGTGGAAGACCCCCGCATCGTCCGGCCTCAGCCCGCCCAGGGCCATCTGATACTGCTGGCGGCCCACTTCGTGACGGAGAGCTGTCGGGCTTCGTGTCGGTCTGCAAAGCGCCCACTGGCCTCCACGGCAAAAATCCCGCCGCACCCCGATCACCTCCTGCACCGTCCCCCCACCCCGGGGGGCTGAGGCCCGGAGAAGCCAAAGGAGACGGCGAGGTGGGTGTGCTCCTGGGTCTCCGTCAGGGCCGTGCAGGGCAGGCGCAGCTCCTGGCCCTCCGAGAGGCTCACCTGGGGCAGTGGGGGGGAGGCAGCGACAGCCCCTCGGCTCCGGAGAAGGGTCTTCGGGGGGGAAGGAGGGGCGGCAGCAACGGAGAGCTTGTCAGGCATCACTGTTGAGGCAGCAAGAGAGGCGAAGGGGCGTCAGTCGGTCCGGGGGGGGAGGCCTTGGCAACCTCCTCCTTTACCCCGTGGGCAACTGATGGGCAGGGGGATGCTGGGGAGGGGGTCTCGTCCACCTCTCCTTGGTCCCCTCACAGAGGGCCTTCCAGGGAGGCTGGGGTAGAAGGACCCCTCCCCTGCAAAGAAAAGGTGTGCTTGGGTCCCCTGGGCCACAAGGGCTGCCAGCCCTTCAAGAGGAGTGCCCCCCCCGGATCCAGCTGTGCTTTCCTTTCTGAAGACCCCCAGGCACCCCGCAGACCTAGGAAGGAGAGCGGGTGGCTTCTGGAAAATGCTGCTATGAATTCTTCCTTGTGCCTCTGGGCAGATTTTCACGGTTGCCGGTATTGATGGGTTCAGGCCATGAGCCTGCAGTTCAGGGGAGGCTGAGAGACCCCTTTGCCTGGCTTGGAGACCTAACGGTGGGCCCAGGATTGTGAACCTGCTCCCCCTGAATGGAGGCTGCAGGACAGGGGCACACGGGACGGGGCCTTTTTGGTGGCTGCCCCTGGGCCCCTCTCTTTTGGCCTTCTGTCTATTCCTTCCGATGGGGTGCCAATGCTAGGTCGGGAAATTTCCGAGATTAGGGGAGCAAGACCCTCGGAATTCTGGGAATTCAGTGGGATGTGACTCCCTCCCCCCAAGACAGCTGTTTCCTCCACTGAGCTCCTCTCTGTCGTCATCACCCCCCTTTTTGCAAGGCACCCAGGAAGTTGGGCCATGAACCAGCTACTTGTCAATCTTCAAAATCCTTCGAAGGTGAGATCAGGAAGCATCTCCAGACCCAACAGACACAGCCCAAAAGGGGATTTTTGGACCCGTGTCCATGTTGAGGCACAAGGGAAGCAGCCCTGCAGCCCTCTGACCTTCCTTTTTCTCTCCAGTCAGGCCCACCCAGGAGCCCCCATCATGGTCCCCATCCCCCCCCCACACACATGGCTCCTGGCCCAGGCTGGACTTGGAGGCTACCTGCTCACCCCACGGGCTTGTTCCTCCTGGGAACTGGTCCCTGTTTCCGACCCACCCCTCTCTCCTGGTCTGCAGCCCAACACCTGCAAGGTCATCACTCTGGCCTCTTCTTGACCCGGGACTGGACACCACGTGACTCCCTGCCCAGGGCCTGCAGCCTCTGGGAAGCGTCAGCACCACCGGCCTCACGCCCCCCCACAGCCCAGAGACACCCCGGGGGTACCTTTGAGCTCCACCTTGCTGCTGTAGGCGCCGAGGTATTTGGAGTCGGTGGAGGGGGTGTAGCACTCGTAGACCCCCGCGTCTTCCGCACGGACCTCCTTGATGCGCAGCTCCACAGCATCCCCCCGCACCCGCTGGACGGACACCGCTCCCGCCTGCACCCGTGGCCCAAAGATGGCATAGGGGAACCGGGGGTCTTTGGTGCTGACCACCCCGATGGAGATGTCCGGAGCCGACGGGCGGTACAGGAACCACTCAAGTGCTGCAGGGTGGGCCCCTCGTACTCCGACACGCTGCAGGGGATGGAGACAGAGGTGCCCACCACACGGCGCAAGGGCCCGGGGGCAGGTGGACATCCCGTGCACTGCTCAGAGCTGCAGAGAAAGGCAGAGTAGGTGTAGCCACAGCAGAAGACCCTAACAAGGAAGAAAAGATCCCCTCCACCCACCCCCCCACACACACACCCAGCCCCCTGTGCTCGATCTGGGACTTAGGCTTCGTTATTACAGCTCCGTCTTCTTCGTGCTCTTGAGTGCAACCAGAGTGACCCTTCAGAATCTCACCCACAAAGCCAGTCAGTTTTCCACACAGGAGACCACCAGGCAACAAAAAGGCATCGAAGAGGGACTGCAGCAGCCAAAGAGACCCACCACCCCGTCCTTTCTCCCTCACCCCCACACCCCCCACACTGTGAGCTAACCAGACCACTGGGGGGGAGCAGACAAATGGGGGGGCACTCTGGTTGTGTGGCAGTTGCCAAGAAAAGCGGGGCTGGAGAAGAAAAAGGGTTTGGGGGATTTAAAGGAGTCCCACCTCTGGGTGGGGAAGTTCCTGGAGAATTAAGGCTGCAGCCTGGGGGGGTTGGGCTTGGGAAGGGGGGGGACCTCCCCCAAAGAGCCCCCCCCAAGCAGAAGGGGCCGCTAAATGTGCTCCCGGCCAGGAGGAATTGGCAAAGGCAGGCTCCCTTCACCCCGGGGGAAAGCAGCTCAGGCTAAACCCAAGCTGTGCAATAAGTTTTGCAGGCATCCCTATTGTGAATTAACTCTGTGCTTATATATGGGTGCCGAATGCTACGCAGCACGTATCAATGAAAAGGCCGGGGCATTATCTGCGATTCAGCGGGGATGGAAAATGCATCTGGCTCCCCCCCAGGAACTTATCCTTGCAAGAGAGGGGAAAAAGGCTTCAGGCCAAAACGCATCTTCAGCTTCCTCCCCAGTGGCCAGAGACTGCCAGAAGGACACCCCAGGAGCCAGATTTCCCGCGTGAGGCTCAGGGAGTGACCCGGCCCGGCCCGAGATTTCCAGCAGGGTTAAGCGGCCCTCATGCCTTGTCTGCAGAGGAAGGAGCTTTCTGCTCAGGGCAAGAGCCTTGTAGGCCGAGTTCAGGGGCACTTTGCAGACCAACCTAGTCGAACCCTGGGCATACGCTTTCACAGGATCAGAGAATCATGGAGTCGGAAGGGACCCAGGGTCATCTAGTCCAACCCCTGCAGAATGCAGGAAATTCACAACTGCCACCCACCCACCCACAGTGACCCCCATTCCAGGAACGGATGATGCCCCCCCCACTCAAGTAAACCGGAATCCCTGGAGTAAAGTCACCTAACCTCAAAGTGGGCATGCAAGAAAGGGCCACTGTACATTCTTTTATACGTTTCTGCTCATTCCAAAGGAAAAATATAAGATTCTTTCATGCTACAACCTTCAAGTGAGTGAAATGTTCTTAGAGACGAGATTTATTTCTCCTCAGAAAGGGAAAGTATTTCATAGGAGATTTTTTTCTCAGTGCTCCCCCAAATTTTGGAATTTTTCCTTTGGCAAATGTTCTGGTCCCCCCCCTGCCCCGGCAGCCTTGGATTCTCCTCCCCACCACTGAGAAGAGGATGGCAAACTTGCATTCCATGGGGGGGCAGCTACCACCCAGCCCAGCCCCAAATCTGCCCAGCGCTTCAGGCCCTCACAGGTTCACAGGCTCCTTCAGCACCAGGGGCTGCCTGGCCCTCCGGACACAACCCTCTCGCTCATCCACTGTCACCTGCCACCCCCTTGAGCCTTCACAGAATCAGCCTCTCCGTCAGATGGCTCTCCAGCCTCTGTTTAAAAATCTCCAAAGAGGGCGAACCCACCACCTCCCGAGGAAGCCTGTTCCACTGAGAAACCACTCTGTCAGGAACTTCCTCTGGAGGTTTAGGCGGAATTTAGAAGCATAGAATCCTAGAGTGGGAAGGGACCTCATGGGTCATCTAGTCCAACCCTCTGCACTGTGCAGGACACTCACAACCTTATCGCTCATCCACTGTTACTTGCCACCCCCTTGAGCCTTCACAGGATCAGCCTCTCCGTCAGAGGGCTCTCCAGCCTCTGCTTAAACATGGAGAACCCACCCCCTCCCGAGGAAGCCTGTTCCACTGAGGAACTGCTCTGACTGGTGCCTTCCCTTCCCACCTGGGCCATGGAAGGGGATACAGCTCCTCCCCCCCCCCCCGCCCAGAAGCACCTGTGCCCGTCTCCAGGCAGGCCCACCCGGCCACCGGTTGCCACGCTGCCCCAAGGGATGGGCGGGTGCCACACAGGGGGGGCAGAGAAGAAAGGGCCTCAAGGCAGTGAGTGGCAGGCAGAGGCAGGCAGTGCCTGGCAGGCAGGGCAGCCAACAGAAGGCGGACGGAGCCCCCCCCAAGGCACAGCCCCCCCAGACAATCCCGCTATCTAGGTCAGCGCATCTGTGCCCGGCAGCAGCGTCATCAACCAGCCCCCGCCGGAGAGGGCGGGCCTCTTCCCTGGCACGGAGGCTCAAGCAAGCCCTGGGGTGTGTGCGGGGGGGGGGCGGGGCCCACTCCCCTCCTGCCAAGGCTGGGGAGGGCTCCCTGCAGGCCCCCCAACAGAACCCCCCCCCCTCATTTGGACAGGAGGATGCCCCTTGGCACTGCAGAAAGGGGCGGCAGTGAACTTCCCAGGCCCCTCTTTCCGAAGGGGCATTGGCGGGGGTCTTTTAGCAGAGCCCCTTCCTCTTTTCACGCCCCCCTCCCCCCCAGCACCACCCACCCGGCCCCCAGGGTCTCCGGGCTGGGCTGGGCTGGGCTGGGCGAACTCTGCCCCCCGGGTGGCCTCCAGCCCCTCCTGCAAAGGCCAGAGGGTCTCTCCCCAGATCCCCCCCCCCCGCGCCGCCTGCTGCTGACCCCGGCGCGGTCCAGACGAAGGGAGGCCCGAACCAAATGGCCTCCTGCTCCTCCCGCCCCCCCCTCCCTCCAGAGACCCGCCGCTGGAGCCGCGCTTTGTTCGCAGCCCGGGAGGGGCGGCCAGGGGTGCCAGTGGTCCCCCGGCCAGAGCAGGAGGCCTTGGCGGAGCTGGGCGGGAGGGGAGAAGCGGCCCCCGTCCAGGAAGGGCCCGAGCCCCGCTCCCAGCAAGCGCGGCGGGAAGAGGCAAAGCCCACCCCCCCTGCCCGGCGGGGCCTGGCGGCAGCGCGCCCCCCGCACCCCCCGCGCCCCCCGCCCCAGCCCCGCGGCCTGCCTGGCCTTACGCACCGGCCAGCAGCAGCAGCAGCAGCGGCGGCGGGAGGAGGAGCAGCGGCGGCGGCAGCATCGCCCGGCGCGGAGCATCCATGGCTGGCCCAGGCCCCGCCCCGCCCCGCCCCGCCAGATGTGCCCGGGCAGGGGGCTGGCGGCCGCGCCGAGGGTGGCCACCTCCGGCCGGGAAGGGCGACAATGCCCTGCGGTCCACGCTGCGACGCCGCCGCCATCACCTCCAGGCGGACGACGGGAGATCAGCGGGAGGTCTCCCGGGCCCTCCTGGAGGCTGGCACCCGCCCGCCCGCCCCGATGCCGGCCGGCTGGCCGGGCTGCCGTTGCCCGTGTGGCCGCCGCGTGTCGCCGGAGCTGCATTGCCAGAGAGGCCGCGGCCGAAGGGCTCCCTTGCCGCAAGGCAGGGCCAGGCACCGCCGGGGGACTGGGAGCCCAGGGACATTCCGGGAGGTCTTCAGGCCCCACCTGGAGGTGGGAAGGTGAAGAGCCGGGGGTGGGGTAAAAGTCGGATCTAGATTATTCCAAAAGGATTCTCAGGAATTTATATGCTTTTCACATTGAAACAAAATAAAACGACTGTTGTGCATCACAGAAAGCACCGGGCATTGTGGGGAGACCGAGGCCTGGACCCTCCCGATTCTGGCACTCAGCCAAAGGTCAACATCCATTAAAGAAATGGCCCCGGCACACAGCTGAAAAACCACAGCGCCTATGTGGTCACGCCATGGAGTCACCACCTAGTTCCAAAGCTCGGAGCCTGATGGATCCTCAGGTGACCCCCATTCCATATTGACTCCATGGCCACTTCTCCCACCACAAAATGGGGGGGGGGGTTTGGGAGGAACTAAAAGTGAAACAAGCTAGGCTCCAGCAATATGTGGACCGAGAACTTCCAGAAGTTCCAGCATCTACTTCTGCTTCATTGACTATGCAGATGATACCACTCTAATGGCAGAAAGTGAAGAGGAACTAAAGAGCCTGTTGATGCGGATGAAGGAGGAGAGTGCAAAAGTTGGCTTGAAACTCAACATCAAGAAAACAAAGATCATGGCATCCGGCCCTCTCAATTCCAGGTAAATGGATGGGGAAGAAATGGAGATAATGACAGATTTTATTTTCCTGGGCTCCAAGATCACTGCAGATGGGGACTGCAGCAAAGAAATTAAAAGACGCTTGCTCCTGGGGAGGAAAGCTATGGCAAATCTAGACAGCATCCTAAAAAGCAGAGACATCACCCTGCCAACAAAAGTGCATTTAGTCAAGGCTATGGTCTTCCCAGTTGCAATGTATGACTGCGAAAGTTGGACCATAAGGAAGGCTGAGCGTCAAAGAATTGAGGCTTTTGAACTCTGATGCTGGAGAAGACTCTTGCGAGTCCCTTGGACTGCAAGGCGAACAAACCGGTCAGTCCTAGAGGAGATCAGCCCTGCCTGCTCCTTAGAAGCCCAGATCCTTCAGATGAAACTCAAATACTTTGGCCACCTCATGAGAAGGAAGGACTCCCTGGAGAAGAGCCTAATGCTGGGAGCGATCGAGGGCAAAAGAAGAAGGGGACGACAGAGAATGAGGTGGCTGGATGGAGTCACTGAAGCAGTAGGTGCAAACTTAAATGGACTCCGGGGAATGGTAGAAGACAGGAAGGCCTGGAGGATCATTGTCCATGGGGTCGCGATGGGTCAGACACGACTTTGCACCTAACAACAACAATTTTCTGCATGTTGATATAAACTGGGGTTTCTCACGGTGGGGGGTTCAGTTCAGTTTTGACTCTTGTGTCATCCTGCTGGGGTCACACTACAGAGTTGGGATGAACTCGCGGGGTCCTGGCTGCGACAGAAAACACGAGGCCCCATGTAGTGCAATCTGTGCTGATCAGTAAGGGATGTGTTTTGGTAGTGAGTTCAGGGGCTCATAATGCAGACATCCTGAGGGTCCATGCTTCAGAACTATGCTTCCGTGATGTGGCAATGCCATGACAGTGTGGTTCCATGCTTCTTGTGAATAATTTTGGTGCAGTGGTTAGGAGTGTGGACTTCTAATCTGGCATGCCGGGTTCGATTCTGTGCTCCCCCACATGCAGCCAGCTGGGTGACCTTGGGCTCCCCATGGCACTGATAAAACTGTTCTGACCGGGCAGTGATATCAGGGCTCTCTCAGCCTCTCCCACCCCACAGGGTGTCTGTTGAGGGGAGAGGAAAGGGAAGGTGACTGTAAGCTGCTTTGAGCCTCCTTCAGGTAGGGGAAAGCGGCATATAAGAACTAACTCTTCTTCTTCTTCAGTAATCTCAGGGCTCTCTCAGCCTCCCCTCCCTCGCAGGGTGTCTGTTGAGGGGAGAGGAAAGGGAAGGTGACTGTAAGCTGCTTTGAGCCTCCTTCAGGTAGGGGAAAGCGGCATATAAGAACCAACTCTTCTTCTTCTTCTTCTTCTTCTGTAGCTATCAACAGGATATGTGACTCGGTGGTGAATTTGGGGTGCCTCACTGCAAAGCCCCCTGTGGATCCACCAGGGGCTGTGTTTCGGGACCCTCTTTTTGCTCTTTGGTGTCGCCACCAAGGTGTGGAGCTGTGATTCTTGTGGTGTAAGCTGGGCCCTAGACACAATATGAGATTCGATCAGGAATGTGGGGTGACCCGATGCAAGAAGATGGGCACCCATCAAGATCCATGCTTTGAACTGCATTTTGCTCAGTGGTGTTGCCACAAAGGAGTGGATCCGTTGCCACAAAGGAGTGGCACCCATCAGGATCCATGCTTTGAACCGCATTTTGCTCGGTGGTGTTGCCACAAAGGAGTGGATCCGTGATTCGCACGGTATAAGAACATGATATGCAATTGGATGGTGAGGTTGGGATGACCCAGTGCAGAACTCTGAGGGTCCGTCCGGCCCCGTGCTCCAGCACCATGTCTTTGCTCCCTCGTGTTGCCACAAGGGTGTGTATCCGTGATCTCCTGTTGTAGTAAACAGCTTTATTTGTTTCACAGAGAGGCTAAGGGAGTGAGGGGGTTGTTATACAGTGCGGGGCAGGAGGGGAAAGGGGGGAACAATCCAATCTCATCCTAACATTCAGGATCTACTAGTTGATTATTTACAGTAGTTATGTATTTTGACAGATAATTGTGTCTTGGGAGTCCAGAAAGCGAATCCAGTGATGCTGAAATTTCTCTGGAGGTTCTTTGGGTACCATGCTTGCCATCAATGCAAATTGTCCCATCTTGTCCACTTCTGGAGTTGATGCTGGCTTCCATTTCACACCTACCATTAACCATTAACCAGTTGCATAGAAGAAGAACTCCATTAGATGCTTTGGTAAATTCATTGGAAAGAAACATAACCGCCTAAATTTAGCATACATGGGAAACGTACCCGTCATAATCCCCTGCATCAGCCCAAAACATTTGCATCATTTCACATGTCCATGAGCTTCTATCTCCAAGACCTGCTATCTGGATTGGGTGACCTCTTACCTGTGACTTTCGGGGTAACACACCATCTAAGGAACATTTTGAACCACCCTTCCCTCAAGGACTGACATTATGTTAGCTTGATATTATTTCCCAACGTTCCTCCCCTTCCTTTAACATGATTTTTTTGCCCAAAATTCTGCCTCCATCTGTTCTGGATCCTGCTTTCTGTGCTGCAGGCTGTGGCCATGGATAGGAAATGGCATTCAATGGTGAGTCAGGTGTGACCATGTGCAAAAGTTATCCTGGAGATCCACCAAGGTCTGCGTTATGGACCCTGTTTTTCCTGTGTCATATTGCCATGGACGCGTGACTCTGGGACCTTCTGTTTGAGTGCTGTGGCTACTGATGTCCCAGGAGATCTTAGGGGGAGTTTGGGATGACCCAGTGCAAAAATCATGAGGATCGATATAGCTCAGCTACGAGTTTGCCCCACTGTGGCCCCGTGAGCGACTTTTTTGGTGCTGCCTACAGGCTAAGAGCAGGGGCGGTCAACCTGCGGCCCTCCAGATGTCCGTGGACTACAATTCCCATGAGCCCCTGCCAACAAATGCTGTCAGGGGCCCTTGGGAATTGTAGTCCATGGGTATCTGGAGGGCCGCAGCTTGACTATCCCTTGTGTAGAGTATGAAGGTGGTTTTATTTCGTTTCAATGTAAAAATCATATGAGTTCATGAGGATCCATGCCGCTGATCCCCATGCTTGTGTTGGATCCCTTGTTTTTATGGTCCAGTCTATAGTCTGGTCTTCCATGTGTGGCTGGATACTAGATTTGTCCAGTTTTCGAAGGTGGATCCATGGGGATCCGTGTAGATCCGGCTTTTCCTTCTTTCCCAAAGAGCCCTCCTCCCTGGAGCCCACAAAGCCCATCTAGGAAGGCTGGGGGGGGGGGAGGGTGGCACCCGCTGCCATCTCCACCAGCCTCCCACTCCCCAGCACAGCAGGCCTCAGAGGGGCTTGCAGGTATCCTGCACTTCCAGGCCAGAGGTCAGAGCCTTGGCTCCGCTCCACGGCTGTTATGGCAGAGCCCACAGGGAACATGGGCCTGTCACCCACCATTCCCCCCACCCCACCCCCTGGCAGGGGGAAGCCAACCCATCCCTGCCAGCAGACCAGTGTCTGCCACTGGCTGGAGTCCAGAGGAGGACTGCAACCTGGAGCCCCCCCCCCCCGACAGCACATGGGGAGGAGAGGGTCTCCTGGGGGGGGGGGGCTTGTTTCCTTCCTGGGTTCCTGCCGTGCTGCGTGACCTTGGCCGTGTGCTTTGCCATGTCCCAGCTGGGATAACATGACCGTGACTCCTTGGGGCTGCCTGCCTGGAACCCGGGGGGGGGCTGCTGTTTGTGGCCCAACGTGGCCCCTGGGCTGGCAGGGCCTCCGAGCGAGGGTGGGGCCGCCCTGCTCCTGCCCCCTCTGTTGACACAGCTTGTGGGGCTGCACTGAGAGTGAGTGGAAGAGGAGGAGGAGGAGGAGGAGGAGAGGGCAGCCTCAGTGGAGCCACATTCTTCCCAGGCTCTTTGGAGTCTGTTTCCCAGGCTGCAGCTGGGCGGCGGGGGGGGGGGGAGGACGGGGGGGGGACGGGGGGGGACGACACAAGCCTGCCCTTTCTTCTCTGCTCCCTGCCTGCACGGCTGGGGCCACGTGGGCTGCACTGCAGCCGCCTTCTGAGCGGAGGAGGCCTCCAAGGCCCCCAAACACCGGCCATGGTCCCCCACAACAGCTCAGCCCTCGGATCCAGCCCCCCCTCCTCCACAAGCACCCCCCCCTCGGGCACCAGAGCGGTGTGGGACTCTTTGGTCTTGAGAACTTGCTGGGCCTTGGGGAGTGGGGTCATTTAGGAGAAAGGCCCCCGGGCTGTCATCCATCTCAGCCTGCAGGCCTGCCCCCCCTCCCCGTTTCCCACTTGTTCTCCTGGAGACCTGCCTTCCCCTGGGGGGCCGCCTGGCCTTGGGAAGGAGCTGGGGGGGGGCTGTTTCTCTGGAGACTAAGCCGGCTGAACTGCAGGGAGCCCAAAGAGCAAATGCCAAGGGGAAAGCTGGGCTTGCAGTGTGTGTGTGTGGGGGGGGGGGGTTCTGGAGAGAGCTCTTGTTGGGCCCCCACGTGCAAAGGAAAATGGCCGGCAAGAAGCAGACCCTTGCCAAGTTCTTCCCACTCCCCAGCTCCTGCCACGGAGGCCAAGTTTCTGGGCCGCTCACAGAAACGACACAAGCCAAGAAATCCCCGTCTACAGACAACGCTCAATTGTCCATACCCCCCCTCCCCACCCCCACAAGCCCTAAAGAAAAGCCCGGGGAACAGCCAGACAGGGGGGGGGGCTGGACACAGGAGGGTGGGGAGCGGGGTCAGCCTTGCCAGAAAGCAACATTGAGCCCGACACCTGGCACCCCCCCCCCTGAACAAACATTAAAAGGAAGAGACAATACCTTGAGGCAGATACTCCCTATTCCTTTTGAATTAATTTCATCCCATGGGTTCTGGTCCAGCCCTCTCTCCAGGCCCAGCAGACCCTGCTCAGGGAATCCAGGTGGGCCACGGGGCAGAGAGCAAAGGAAAGGAAGCCAGCCCTGGTGGGGCCGAAGGGGAACCTGCAGCCACTTCAAGGAATCCCCTTCGACATCCTAAATATCGAGGCTATGGAAGGGGTGTGTGTGTGTGTTTTCCCCTTCTCTTTTGTTGCCTCGTTCAGCCTTGGATGCTTGCTTGGTCTCACTGTCTGAATGGGGGGGTAGAGGGTCAGCCAGTCCCCCCCCCAGTCGCTGGAGCACAATGACCTGACGTTGCAAAGAGGGAGAGATGGGCCCTGTGCCCGCACGCAGGAGCCCAGTGGGCAGGCCTGGCCCCTTGGCAGAGCCCCTGACCCCAGAGAGCCAGAGGCACAACTCAGCTGAGCAGGAGACACACCTGGGGCGGCAGGAGTTTGTTTGTGGGACCCCTGGGGAGTGAGTGAGAGGGGCAGCGCCCGCACGGGGTTCTCCTGGGACCACGGCGAGGCCTTCCCAGCCTTTCAGGACCCAGCCTGAAGCGACAGGAGGGGCTTGAGAGAAGCCTGGGATTTGGTGGCTCCGTGGACTCAAGGCCCCTTCTGCTGTGGGTCCCTCCATCGGGGAAGGGCTCCGGGCTCCCATGCTGCTCTGTCCGCTCAGGGGAAGGAGGGGCGGCTTTTCCATTCGTCCACCTCTTTGGGATGCAGCTCAGGGCCTCTGGCATGAGCTCAGGCTGGCTGCTTCTTTCTGGCACATGGGGGGGGGGCTGCCTGGAAGGAGGCCTGCTTCCTGCCCCCCCCTCCTCTGGTCCGCTTTCAGTCCTCCCCTGAATGAGGTGCCCTTTCTGCCCCCCTTGGGACTCGAAATGTGGGTCATGTTGCTTGAAGAGCCTCTCCAGACCCTGGGAAGGGTTTCCTTGCTTATGGCCGGCCCCTCCTGCAAGGCTTCCTTCAAGGCTTCCTTCCTTTTGGAGTGGGGGGGGCTCTTGCTCCCGGGGGCCAGAGGCATCGGGTGCAGGATGGGTGGGGCCCAGCACGTATTCTGAGCCCCCAGCTGCTGCCCAACACGAGGGGGGAACCAGGGCCGGACGAATTCGCCTGCGAAGAGGAAGCATTGCCAGCAGAAGACCTTTCCCCTGCGAGCACCAGGTTCTCCCACAGCCGGGGGGGGGGGGGGTTTGAGTGCATGGAGTAGGGCAGCATCTCAAGGAAGCAGCATGCAGTTTGGAAATCCCCCCCCACGAAAAAATCCCTTGCACCCCCAAAATTACACCCCAGCATCAGACACGGGGGTTGCAATGAAAAACGTGGGGGGATGTGGTTCTGAGCCTTTTCTGCACGAGGCAACTCAAACTAGTCCTGGGGCTGCAGAAGGCTCTCCCCCCCCCCCACCGCAGGCCCACCTCTGCTGCACCTGCCTCCTCAGGTGGGCTTCTCCACAGGGGGACTTTTCCAAGGCCCGGACTGTGTGGGTTAATCTGTGTGTGGGTGTGGGGCTCCCCCGGCATGTCCAGGCCACTGCTGCGCTTTGTCCCTCGCCTCGGGGTCGCCTGGAACTTTGATCCCGGCAGGAGGGATCCGATCCCGTCTTGCCCTCGGATTCCTGTTCTTGGCCATAATTGGGCCCCCACCGGGCCCCTGGCAGGCGCTGCCGAGGGGAGGAATGTGCGTGGTCTGCCTTACGCAAGAGGGGCGGGCTGAGGCAGCGGTTTCTGCTGAGGCTGCAGGCCTGCCACCCTCGCCTGCAAACCATGCGGCCCCGCATTTCTTGTGTGGGAACCCTGGCAGGGCAACCGGCTGTCAAGGGGGCTCATGGAGGAAGGCAGCATCCCCACAAGCAGCCCTGTGCTCTGTCTCCTGCCCCCTGCAGAAGCCCCTTCGCCACGAGTCCCGCTCAAGAAGAAAAGATCTGCTTCTTGTACCTGGCTTTTCTCTACCCGAAGGAGTCTCAAAGTGGCTTCCAATCTCCTTCCCTTTCCTCTCCCCACAACAGACACCCTGCGAGGGAGGTGGGGCTGAGAGAGCTCACGCGGAACTGCTCAGTGAGAACAGCTCTATCAGGGCTGTGATGAGGTCACAGGTGGCTGCATGTGGAGGAGGACCGGGGAATCGAACCCAGCTTGCCGGATGAGAAGCTGCCGCTCTTAGCTCCACACCAGGCTGGTCTCTGGGTCACCCAAAGGGGCCCCCAGTGGGGAGCATCAACTGGACTCCTGCACACTCCTCACTGGGGCCTTGTCACCAGCCCCTGTCTGCACCCAAGAGGAGATGGGCGGTGAAGCCCCTCTTCTCCCGCTGCTCCCCCTCCCACTGTGGATGGAGCATTCGAACTCCTGCCTGACAGTCAGGCTGCTCTTAACTGCTGCACCACCCTGGAGCGAGGAGACCTGGGCAGGTGGCCAGCGCAATAAGCTTTGACAAATGTCCCCACCTACACTAGGGAAGGGCCATAGCCTGGGGATGGAGCACCCGCTTTGTGCCCCAAGGGGCTCCTGGTTCCATCCCAGCCACAGGGAGTCCATGGCAGGTAACGCGGAAGAGCAGAGTGCCCAGCCCCATTTCTGGGCAAAGGCAACCAAGGACATTGGTCCAAAGCTCCTGTTTCCAAAGCCTGAGACCAGCTGGACCGATTGCCCTTCTCGCTTCCAATAGGCAGGCCCTTCAGTCTAGAAACCAGCCAGCTGGGTGAGCCAAGGAGAGGTGAGCCATCATGTTTCCCCAGAAGGCTCCCATGAGGGTCCTGAGGCCGACCAAGGACAGGGGTGGGGGATCCAGGGGAAGAGGGTGTTCAGGGAGGGGACCTTCTGGAGCTGCAGTTTCCTCCGGGGGAAGATATCTCTCTGCATGGTGATTCTGGGGGGCCTCAAGCCCACCCCTGGAGTGAAGGTCTGAGGGCTGCCAGTGGATGAGAAGACCACCCAATGACCCAGGGCCAGGGTCCCCTTAGGGCCCGTTGCCAGGAGCACAAGGAGCACTTAGGCTTGGCGAAGGAGGAAGAGCTGCCCCCACCAGGCCCTGACCCTGGACTCCCCCCCCCCTCCCGTCAGGGACCAGATTGCTTGGCCGTCTGAGCTGGGAGGGTGACATTGCCTCTGATGGACATGAGCAAGCCTGGGATGAGACTCCCATCCTCCAGGCAACCCGCCCCCAAGAGATGGGGGCAGCAGCACTGCTTGGAGGGAGGGGGCTGAATCTGAGTGTGGGGCTTGCAGTCCACTTTGGTGGGCAGGCCTAAGCCCAGAGCTGGATGGTTGCCATCTCAGGGGAGTTCCTTGGAGAACCGTCTCTACTACAGCCACCTGTGGAGGGCTTCCGTCTGATGCCTGTAAAGAAGGGCCAATTAAAGTCTCTCAGAAGTAGGTGCAGTTGAGTGATTAGCAATTATGCTAAAGAATTCCCAGCAGAGAAAGGAGGAGGCTTCATCTCTTGATAGAAGAAGAAGAAGAAGAAGAAGAAGAAGAAGAAGAAGAAGAAGAAGAAGAAGAAGAAGAAGAAGAAGAAGAAGAAGAAGAAGAAGAAAGCGGCTTCTTTGTACCCAGCTTTCCCTACCCAAAGGATTCTGCGAGCAGCTTACAGGCTCCTTCCTTTCCTCTCCCCAAATCAGGCGCCCTGGGAGAGAGGTGAGGCTGAGAGAAGATGATGAACCCTTAACAAGCACCCTTTGGGAGTGATCTGTCAACCAGTTCTTGATTCACCTGACAGAATTAGGATCCATACTGCATTTTACCAACTTGTCAATAAGAATTTAATGGGGAACCTTATCAAAAACCTTGCTGAAATCAAGGTGAACTATGTCCCCAGCATTCCCCTGATCTAGCGAGATTGTAACTTACCCCCCAAAAGAGATACGTTTAGTCTGACATGACTTGTTCTTGAGAAAGCCATGCTGACTCTTAGTAATTACAGCCATCCGCTCTAGCTGGTCAAGGACCGACTGTTTGACGACTGGTTCTAAACTTTTCCAGCTATAGATATAAAGCTGATGGGCCTGTAGTTGCCCAGATCCTCCTTTCCCCTTTCTTGGAGATGGAGACTACATTTGCCCACCTCCAATCTTCAGGCTCTCTACCAAGAATTGTCAAAAATAATGGACAAGGGCCCCCAAATTGTATCCTTCTTAAGGGAACTGTCTGCGATTGGGCCTTCAGTATTTCACTTTTGATGCAATCCTGCTCAGAGGATTTGGTTTCATTTAAAGGAACGAGGTGATACCCCTCCCGTGATCCTGGACCACAACTCCCCTCCCTCATCACATGAAATGATTTTGCCACGTTGAGCACGATTCCCCTCGCAAGAGAAGAATGAGGAGAAGCAGGAATTGAGCAGTTCAGCCCTCCCTTCATCACCTCTTACAATGTCTCTTTCTGGTCCCCACCATGGTCCTAAAGGTAAAGGTAAAGGTCTCCCCTGTGCAAGCACCGGGTCATGTCTGACCCTTGGGGTGACGCCCTCCAGCGTTTTCTTGGCAGACTCAATACGGGGTGGTTTGCCAGTGCCTTCCCCAGTCATTACCGTTTACCCCCCAGCAGCAAGCTGGGTACTCATTTTACCCACCTCGGAAGGATGGAAGGCTGAGTCAACCTTGAGCTGGCTGCTGGGGTTGAACTCCCAGCCTCATGGGCAGACCTTCAGACTGCATGTCTGCTGCCTTACCACTCTGCGCCACAAGAGGCTCTTCATCACCTCTTACAATGTCACTTTCTGGTCCCTGCAATGGTCCTACCACATCCCTATTCTTTTTCCTACTTTGAATATAACTAAAGAACACTTCTTGTTAGCATTTCTTGCTGGCCTAAGCTCATACTGAGCTCTAGCTTTTCTAGCACTCTCCCTACAAGCCTTGGCTATTTGTTTATAAGGTCCTCCTTCCATTTTCTAAATGAGTCTTTTTTATTACTCAAATCTTTGAAAACTGCTTATGGAGCAACCAGGGTTTCTTTAGGTTCCTCTCAGTTTTCCTTTGTGTCTTCAGTATTTCACTTTTTAGAAACTCCCAACCTTCTTGGACTTCTATCTTCTTTAGTTTCTCTGACCACGGGATTCCACCCAACATGATTTTAAGTTTGTTAAAATTTGCTCTCCTGAAGTCCAGCCTGTTTGTGTGACTACATATCGCTTTTCTCTTTCCCAAAGTCACAAACTCCAAAATCACATGGTCACGACTACCAAGCACACCCACAACTTTTACCTTGTCAACCAGTTCTTCCCTATTGGTGAGAATCAAGGCTAAAACAGCAGACCCCCCCCCCCCGGTTGCCCCTTCTACTTTCTGGGAAATGAAATTGTCAGCAAGACAAGTCAAGAATGTATTGGACTTTTCCTGGACATCCATCAGATATCTGGCAATTGACATCTCCCATGACTGCCCGGTCCCATCTCTCTGAGAACTTTGTTATCTGGTCTAGGAGCATCTCGTCCAAGTCCTCTGCCTGGCCCACCATCATGCCACTATTATTTCCTACTCCTTTTATATTTACCCAAAGATTCTCAGCTGAACTCTCATGCTCAGACACTTGTATTTCCTCCCAAGTGTTTACATTTTTAACATCTAGAGCGACTCCTCCCCCTTCTGCTCACTTCTGCAGATACCCAAGAGCCGGAGTCCAGGAACACCTGGAGGCCTAAAGTCTTTTATGGCAGGGGAGGAGGAAGAAGGAGACAGAGGCTGGGCCTGTAGGGGAATCAGCAGAGGTGATGTCCTTCTGGCCCTGAGTGCTGCCTCTGTCGCCAGCCTGGGACCTGCCTGGATGGGTCTCCAGAGCATGCCTGCCCTGCAAGCCCATTCTGAAATCCCACCCCCCCCCCGTCCGAAGACCTTGTTGTTGCTGTCTTGTGCATGGCTGGAATGGGCCCCTTACTAAGTAAGTAAATAAATAAATAGTGTTGATAATTCAGCAGGTGACAATTTCCGTAAAATGTCCCCAGTGCAAAACCCGGGAGCAGAAAGGGACAGAAATTAAGAGTAAACAAAAACGAAAGAGAGAAAACACTCCTGAAGGCCAACAGAGAGAGAGAGAGAGCGGAAGAGACCGGAGCCAAGACGAATTCCTTTCCAAGTCCTTGAACTGGCTGCAGTGCTGCCTGCTGCTTCCTCAGCCCCTGCAGTTTGGTCACTTAGGAAACCAAAACAGTCATCCTGGCGGGGGGGAGGGGGGGGAGAGAGAGAGAGCCACATGTGCAGCCCGAGCCTGGCCAGAAGAACCCAGTTCCAGGAACCCAGAACCCAGAACCCAGAAGCCCAGGCAGAATTGTCGGAGGCTTTCCCAGCGGAAGTCAGCCTGACGGGTGGGTTTCCCGGGCTGTGTGGCCTGGTGGTCCGGTCCATGAAGACCCTGATGTTTCGCCACTGGGGTTGGGGCTGGCATCTCAGAGGAAGGGCCTGGCTAATGCCCTCCCTCTCCAAAGTGCGGAGTCTATAAACAGTTGTGGGGCAATTTATTTACTTCTCAAAGTGTGCATGTGTGTGTAGATGTGTGCTCACAAGCGCACAACGCATCACATTCCAGGAGAAACACTTCTTAGTGGGCTGGATAATGAACTCCACCCAGACCCCAGAAAAGGGCTCCTGAGATCTCTGCCAGTCTCTACACTGGATAAGGCAGAGTCTCCGGAGTGGCTCCCTGTCCCGAATTCTTCTTCAGGCAGGGTCGGCTATTAGGGGTGGCTCCACAGAAGGAACCTTTGCTGATATACGCCACCTTGGGAGCCTTCCTTGCCGTAGCATGGCCCTGTGCTGCAGTGCGGTCAGAGCCCCTAAGCAGTCCTCAGCCTCTCCCTGCGGCTCCAGCCCGTCATTTCGCATTTCTCCTCCGCATCCTGCTTGGGGCGAAGAGATTCTTGGCTCTCAGACGGTCATGGCCCCCAAAGCCTTGTTGCCCTCTAAGGAGCTATGGGATTCGAATCCAGCTCTTTTCCTGAAGCCCCCATGGCTGGAACCCTCCCCAGGCCTTGTAGCCCCTCTGTGGCACAGAGCAACGAGGAAGACCTCCAGCTCGGCTCGGTAGACGGAGAGGCAGAGGCGGGCGACGACCCTCTGAGCAGGATCAGCCAAGTGAGAGAGCCAACACAGAACTTGCCTGAATGCCAAGGAAGGAGGCAGCACAGCGGGCAGGGTGGGGTGCCAGGATGGGGGGCAAACACATCTGTAAGCAGATCCTTGACAAATACGGCCCACTTCCATTTCTTTACAAAAACCCCATTGTGTCCACACACACCCCCCCCCGCAAACCTCAGATTGCCCGTTGTACAGGGCGGGGGGGGGGCACTATACCAGTGCTTATAGCATGTGTGCTGCTCACTGTACAAGTTCCAAAAGAAGTCTGCTGCATGAAGAAACCCTTGCAGGGTCCCTCATCCTGGCTGGGATGGATCTTTTAGAAGAGCTTTGCAGGACTCATCAAACGAGGTCCCCTCGAGCCCCTCAGGTGCCAGCCAGATGTTTCCTGTGGAGCTAAAAGCAGCAGCCCACCCCACTGAGAGCCAGCTTGCTGCGGTGGTTAGGAGCACGGACTTCTAATCTGGAGTGCCAGGTTTGACTCCCCACTCCTCCTCCACCTGCAGCCAGCTGGGTGACCTTGGGCTCCCCACAGCACTTGGAAAACTGCTCTGAGCGAGCAGGAATAGCAGGGCTCTCTCAGCCTCACCCACCTCACAGGGTGTCTGTGGTGGGGAGAGGAATCGCTACCCATCTGTGAGGGTCCATGTGGGAACGAATGACATGTCCCTGAATACCATCGCTCCTATTAAAAAAGACTATCAAGATCTGGGGAGGAAGCTCAAGCAAATGGGGGCACAAGTGGTATTCTCTTCAATCTTGCCTGTCAAGGAAAGAGGAATGCGTCGGGAGAGGAAGATAATGGAGGTGAATCACTGGCTGCGTAGTTGGTGCCGGCAGGAGAGATTTGGTTTCTGGGACCATGGGATAGGCTTTCTTGAGGAAGGCCTACTAGCACCTGATGGACTGCACTTATCGAAGCTGGGGAAGAATCTGTTGGGCAGGAACCTGGGGAGATTCATCAGGAGAGCTTTAAACTGAAGCCACAAGGGGAAGGAGACGATCAACATAGGGAGTGTATGGAAGGAAAACGATCGGGGGCAGCCCAACCGGCAAGGCCAGCTCATAGGGAACCAAAAGTAAAAGGATTCAGATGTCTTTATACTAACGCCCGAAGCATGGGCAATAAAAAGGAAGAGCTGGAACTTCTCATGCTGATGGAAAGGTATGATCTAGTAGGCATCACAGAAACTTGGTGGAATGATTCTCATGACTGGAATGTAATGGTGGATGGATATGAACTGTTCAGAAAAAACAGAATAGATCGAAGAGGTGGAGGAGTGGCACTGTATGTGAGGAAAGGGCTTACCTGTCAGGAAATTCTAGTGAAGGAGAGCATATCTACAGTGGAAAGCATCTGGGTGAAAATAAGCGAGGGGAAAACAAACAGTGTGGTGGTTGGTGTCTGCTACCGACCGCCTGACCAACGAGAGGATGTGGATGCTGCACTTTGTGAGCAGCTTGAGAAAATATCCAAGCGGCAGGACCTTGTCATCATGGGTGACTTCAATTTCCCAGATGTGTGCTGGGAAACAAACTCTGCGAAGCATCCTCAGTCTTGCAAGTTTCTGACCTGCCTGGCTGACAATTTCATTTATCAAATGGTAGATGAACCCACAAGAGGTTCAGCCATACTGGACTTAATACTGACCAACAGGCAAGAGTTGGTGGATGAGGTGAAGGAGGTGGGGACCCTAGGGGGAAGTGACCATGTCCTCATAGAATTCCTTTTGAGATGGGGAGCCAAGGAAGCTTGTAGCCAGACGCGGATGTTGGATTTTCGTAGGGCAAACTTTAATAAACTCAGAGACATGACGAGTGTCATACCATGGACGAGAATGCTGGAAGGGAAGGGAGCATGTGAAGGGTGGGTGCTACTCAAACAAGAGCTATTGCATGCTCAATCAATGACTATCCCAGAAAGACGAAAACACTGCAGGAGCTCTAAGAAGCCTATTTGGATGAACAGAGAATTTCAAGAGGAACTAAGAAAGAAAAGGAAAATGTTCAGGAAATGGAGGGAAGGACAGAGCTCTAAAGAAGAGTACCTACAGGTTACTAGGCACTGTAGATCAATCATCAGAAAGGCCAAAGCTGAGAGTGAGCTAAGATTGGCCAGGGAAGCCCATTGTAACAAGAAAAGATTTTTCAGTTATGTGAGGAGCAAACGTAAAGTAAAGGAGGCAATAGGCCCACTGTTGGGTGCGGATGGACAAACTCTAACGGAGGATGCAGAGAAAGCAGAAAGGCTTAGTGCCTATTTTACATCTGTTTTTTCCCACAGTTCAAAGGGTTTAGGCACATCTAGAGATGGCTGTAGCCAAAGGATAGTGTCTGGGTGGCAGGTTAACATTGACAGAGAGTTTGTCGAGAGGCATTTAGCTGCACTGGATGAGTTCAAATCCCCTGGTCCGGATGAAATGCACCCGAGAGTACTCAAAGAACTTTCCAGAGAACTGGCACAGCCCTTGTCCATCATCTTCGGAACCTCTTTAAGGACGGGAGATGTCCCGGAGGACTGGAAGAGAGCAAATGTTATTCCGATCTTCAAAAAACGGAGGAAGGATGACCCGGGAAACTACAGACCAGTGAGTCTGACCTCTGTTGTGGGGAAGATAATGGAGCAGATATTAAAGGGAGCGATCTGCAAACATCTGGAGGACAATTTGGTGATCCAAGGAAGTTAGCATGGATTTGTCTCCAACAGGTCCTGCCAGACCAACCTAATTTCCTTTTTTGACCAAGGAAAAGTTTGCTGGATTGGGGAAATTCAGTTGATGTCGTTTACTTGGATTTTAGTAAAGCTTTTGATAAGGTTCCCCATGATGTTCTGATGGATAAATCCTGCTCAAGGACTGGCCCAGAATCATAGAATCATAGAATCATAGAATCATAGAATCATAGAGTTGGAAGGGGCCATACAGGCCATCTAGTCCAACCCCCTGCTCAACGCAGGATTAGCCCTAAGCATCCTAAAGCATCCAAGAAAAGTGTGTATCCAACCTTTGCTTGAAGACTTCCAGTGAGGGGCGCTCACCATCTCCTTAGGCAGCCTATTCCACTGCTGAACTACTCTGACTGTGAACATTTTTTTCCTGATATCTAGCCTATATCGTTGTACTTGAAGTTTAAACCCATTACTGCGTGTCCTCTCCTCTGCAGCCAAGAGAAACAGCATCCTGCCCTCCTCCAAGTGACAACCTTTCAAAGACTTAGAGGGCTATCATGTCCCCTCTCAACCTCCTTTTCTCCAGGCTGAACATTCCCAAGTCCCTCAACCGATCTTCATAGGGCTTGGTCCCTTGGCCCCAGATCATATCCGTCGCTCTCCTCTGTACCCTTTCAATTTTATCGACGTCCTTCTTGAAGTGAGGCCTCCAGAACTGCACACAGTACTCCAGGTGTAGTCTGACCAGTACCGTATACAATGGGACTATGACATCTTGTGATTTTGATGTGATGCCCCTGTTGATACAGCCCAAAATGGCATTTGCCTTTTTTACCGCTGCATCACACTGCCTGCTCATGTTTAGTTTACAATCCACAAGTACCCCAAGGTCTCGTTCACACACAGTGTTACCTAGAAGACTTTGTTTCATTTAAAGAAACTAGGTGTTTATGGACTGCCTCCACAGTGATCCTAGGCCACCATTCCCATCCCCGTGCTGTGTTATGTTTTTGCCACATTGATCACTATTTCCCTCACAAGAGAAGACTGAGGAGAAATAGGAGTTAAGCAGTTCAGCCTTCTCTTCATCATCTTTAACCACTCTTAGCAGAGCAGATTAAATAAAGCAGTAAGGGCCCCAAGGGCGGGCCCTGTCTGGGATGAGGAAGGATGCCGATAGGCCCCTTCCCCCAGACTGACAATCGGAGGGCCCAATCTGCAGGCACAATCGATTGTCAGTCCGGTGGGACCAATTGCGGCTAGGGACCAATGGCTAGCCGCGCACTTCGCGCCTCCCAATCCGCCCCCCTTCCTTTTCTCCCGCATGAAGCCAGCCGCCATTACCCGCCTCGCCTGGGAGAGGACAGGTCGCCGCCTCGCCGCATGCCCAGGATGGGCCGGCAGTAGCGGCCGTGGCACCAGCGCCGCCTCCAGCCGCGACTGCCTGCTGAACACCTCGCCCCCAGCCCGCACAGCCGGGAGCATGCCGCAACGTCACCCGGTGCTGGTGGACACGGCCGTGGCAGAGGCGCCCGCCCCACTCGCACACAGACCCGCTCGGCCGCTGCCCCACATCGCCCGGTGGGCCGCCCGCCGGAGGAGGCTCCGGGAATGCTTACAGAGCCGCAGGCCGCGCCACCACCGACCGCGTCGCTGGTCCCGCCCGCCACCAAACAACCGGCCCATCGACAGCGGCCTCACCTCCAGCGCCACCACCTCCATTGACTGACTCGCCACCACAGGCCCAGGTAGGCCACGCCGCTGGGGGGGTCCCAGGACGAGCCGGCTCTGGCTGACACGCGGCCCCACGTGCGCCCTCAGGTCCGGCCCCTGGCCCACCACATCTGGAGAGCCGGCCCGCGAGACTCCCGAGCCCCGCTAGCGCCCGCTGAATTTCGAGTACAGCGGGCTTATTTCCTAGTCTGTTATAATTTCACTTTCTTGTCCTCGCAGTGGTCCTACGGTGTCCCTATTCTTTTTCTTGCTTGGAATATAACTACAGAAGCCTTTTTTGTTGTGTTTAGCATTTCTTGCTATTTCTTCATAAGTATAATTGCTACACCTCCCCCCTTCTTTCCCTGTCTGTCCCTTTTGAATAGATTGTACCCCTCCATTCTAGTATTCCAATTGTGAGTATTATCCCACCAAGTTTCTGTGATTCCTATTAGAATCATAGAATCATAGAGTTGAAAGTTCTGAGTGGAGGATTTGTCAAACTTGAAGGAATATGCTGATGACACGGCACGTTATTTTTAGTTGCGCTGTTATTATGGCCTTGCCGATATTGCATAATAAGCATAATAAGCATGAAGGATAGAATCATAGAATCATAGAGTTGGAAGGGACCTCCTGGGTCATCTAGTCCAACCCCTGCACTATGCAGGACACAACCCTCTCACTCATCCCCTGTCACCTGCCACCCCCTGGAGCCTTCACAGAATCAGCCTCTCTGTCAGATGGCTCTCCAGCCTCTGTTTAAAAATCTCCAAAGATGGAGAACCCACCACCCCTGCGGAAGCCTGTTCCACTGAGGAACCGCTCTGACTGTCAGGAACGTCTTCCGGATGTTTAGATGGAATTTCTTTTGAATTAATTTCATCCCATTGGTTCTGGTCCATCCCTCTGGGGCAAGAGAGAACAACTCTGCTCCATCCTCTATATGGCAGCCTAGGTCATGGCCCCCTTCCTCTATTACAACTACTAGTTCTTCCTGCTTGTTTCCCATACTCTGTGCATTGGTGTAGAGACATCGTAGTCCATCCTTTGTGTGCCGCATGGTTTGGGTTTTTGAACTTTCTTGTAAGCTAATAGTTCCCAGCTTATGTAACATTCCCTGTAGATCTGAGATCTTCTCATGTTCAGATCTTGCCATCATACCAAGTTCTGAATTTACATCTCACTCCCCCTTTGGATCTAGTTTAAAGCCCTCTTCACCAGGCGTGCAAGGGTTCTCCCAAAAATACTTTTTCCGTCCCTTGTGAGGTGCTCGCCGTCTCCTGATAATAGCCCCTCATACTGACATTGTAGACCAGGGGTAGTCAAACTGCGGCCCTCCAGATGTCCATGGACTACAATTCCCAGGAGCCCCTGCCAGCATTCGCTGGCAGGGGCTCCTGGGAATTGTAGTCCATGGACATCTGGAGGGCCGCAGTTTGACTACCCCTGTTGTAGACCATGATCCAGAAATCCAAATTGTTCCCGTGGACACCGTTGACGTAGCCAGTCATTTGCTTGCATGATTTTCCTCTCCCTTCCTGTGCCTCGGCCACTGACAGGAAGGACTGGTGAAAACACGACCTGTGCTCCCAGGTCCTTCACCTTTCCCCCCAGATCCACAAAGCCTTTCTTAATACGTTCCGTGCTCTGCTGGGCAGGATCATTTGTTCCTACTTGGATGAGGAGGGAGGGGTCATGATCCGTGGGCTTGATGAGCCTGTGCAGCGTTTCTGTCCCGTCCTTGATGTGTGCACCAGGTAGGCAGCAGACCTCTCGAGACGACAAGTCAGGTCGACACACTTCGGCCTCCACACCTTGCCGGGGGGGGGGGGGAAATCATGAAAACAGGCAGGAGGGATTACAGAGACAGGAGGCTGTTGGTTGCTAGGAAACGAGGCCCTGGTTTCCAGCTGGGGGACATGAGTAGGCCCTGACTATTTTGAAACTGGCAGCGTTGCCAACTTCCAGGTGGCGCCTGGAGGGGTCTTGGCATCTAACTGATCTTCAGGCTGACCAGTTCTTCTGGAGAAGAGGGCTGCTCTGGTGGGTGGGCCGGATGGCCTTACATGCCGCTGAGGCTCTTCCCTCCCCAGGCCCTCCCCCCAAATCTCCATGACCTTTCCAGCCCAGAGGTGGCACCCCAGAAAGGGATCCTGCTTGCCAGCCAGGGGGCATTCCAGAAATGGCCCTGGGGCAATGGCCTCCATTGCCTGGGGTGTGGCCACAGCCGTGGAGGGAGTGGAGCTGGGAGAGGAGGCGGGGTTGCTAAGAGATGGTGAGGGGCAGAGCCGGGGTTGCTAGGAGACGGACAGTGGTTGCTGGGAGCGGAGTGTGGCCTCTCCTTCCTTCCCATTTCTGAAGTCCTCCATGAATGGGGAGCCTCCTGGGCTGTCCTCTCCTGCCACCAGCTGCCCCCTTGACCTCTGCTGTGCCCGGGAGCCTGCCCTCCCCCCAGAGCCCCCATCAGCGGGTGGAGGGCCACATGCTACCTGGTGGCCCTGGCCAGGGGAGCGATGTCGGGCCCTCCGCGGCGCCAGGCTTGGCCTTCCCCTCACCCCAAGAAGGTAGGGCTGGGGGGCAGGTGGCCCTAGAGAGGAGGGGCAGCCATGTGGGGGCAACTCTGGCCTGGGGGTTGCGCCAAGAGTTGGGGGCGGGACACGCACAAAGCTGCCCATGACTTACGCAGGTCCCTCAAGGCCACTGCGCTGGACTCCACCAGGCGTCCCCTTCCTTTTGGCTGAAGATGCCAGCTGGGGTGGGGCTTGACCAGTCAGCAGCCCTGAGCCACAGCCCCTCTCCCCTGGTCCCCCAACTGGCAGGTGCTCTCTGGAGCCTTGGGCCAGGAAGGGTCTTCCCTGCCCCCTCCTGGCCATGCAGGGGGCCCTGAAAGTGATGGGAGGCGAGGGCAGAGAGTCGCCCAAATGAAGCTGCCTGTTCCTTCCAGGAGGGCTGAGCTCCAGAGGGTGGGGAGGGGAGGGAGCCTGAGGGGAAGGCTCAAGGGGGAAAGGGAGCCCCCACCCCTTCCTGGGCAGACAGAGGAGAGGGGGGTTCTGGTTCCAGCTGGGGCGGGAAGGTGGAGGACTGGGCCGACCCAGGCAGGACAGGGAGCTTCAGGGGCAAGACCCTGCCCAAGTGTGACTCTGAGGCCGGGAAACGCTCCTTTGGATCCAGAGACACAGTGGACCCCTGACCGGAGGGAATCTGCCTCCCCAAACCCAAATCAAATGACCAAGAGATTTGGGCAGCAGGAGCCCAGGTCCTCGTGGCCGGAGCTGACTCTCTGAGCAGGGGGGGTTTTGATGATGGTTATCCTATCACAGACCCAGCTCCCCCAGCCTTTCCTCGTACAACTTGGTCTCCAAAGCCCTCCCCATCTTCACAGCCCTCCTCTGGACACGCTCCAGTTTGTCCACCTCCCTCTCCAGTTGTGGAGCCCAAAGGCTTCCCGGCATTGCAAAAGGTGCAGAAGAGCAACCAGAAGGATCCGGTGAAGAAGAAGGGTGGGAGAAGGGAGGGCTTTCTGGCTGGGAGGGGGACGGCTGCAGGGTCACCTGACAAAAGTTTACAGAATGACGCCTAGGAGACTCTTCTTTCCCTTTCTCGCAATGCAAGAACTTGTGGGCCCTCCAAGGAGTAAAGAAGGCAGTCGGCTTAGAACAGACCCAAATGAGTCCTTCTTCACCCAGGTGGAATTCTCTGCCACAGGAATGGGTGGCAAATTCCGGAGGGGGATGGAGAGACAGAGGCCGCAGGGGCCCCTGAGTGCAGAAGGGACCCTCTGTCTGGGGCAGGGATGCTTAGGAGGGCATCTGGCCCTGCTGGTGGACCGGGTTGGGCCACTGTGTGGGGCAGAGTGCTGGGTTGGTGGGTTGGACTAGATGGCCTCTAGGGTCCTACCAGAGAGGGCTGCTCGGATGTCCTTACGCCTCCCCCTTTTCCTTAGCCTGGGGAGGGAGGGGAGACCGGGGGCCCTGGCGGGGGGGGGCTGGGGGGCGGGCTCGGCGGCCCCGCGGGGTGGGCGTGTTGGTCGCCGCTGGGGCTGGGGCGGGGCGGGCTCGGCGCGCTGCCCTCCGGCTCGGGTTTCAACAAGTGTTCCTGCCCAGAGAAGGAGCGGAGCGGAGGCGCAGGCTATTTAAAGCCGGCCCGCCGCCCGGCCGAAGGGTCCCGGGCCCGGCGCTGCGGGGAGGGCTCGGCCAGGGGGCGCCACTTGGTCCGTGCCTCCGTCTCCCGCCGTCTCCCGCCACCGTCTCCCGCCGCCGCGATGGGCAAAGGGGTGAGTCCGCCCCGCCGGGGGAGGAAGGCCTTGGGGCGGGGGAGGAGGAGACCCTCGCGGCGGGGGCGGGCGGCGGGACGGGACGGGACGGGACGGGGCGGACAGGGCAGATTCGCCGCCCGGTAGCGCGGCCAGCTGGCAGGTCCCCGTCCAGCCGCAGAAGCCCCGGCAGGGCCGGCCGGGGGGGGGGGGGGAGCTTCCCTCATCCCTCATCCCTCATCTCAAGTTGGGCGGAAGCCGACGGGGCACCTGCCTGGGCTCCTCCTGGGGCGGGGTCCTTAGCACTCCTCGGCAGGAAGCCCAACAGGTGCAGCGCACCCAGCCCGGCCTCCCGCTCTCCGGCTCAGTGGCGCAGGATGTGGGCCAATGTTTCGGAGAGCGGCTGCCCGCCTGAGTAGGCGATGCCTGGCCGGATGGGCCGAGGGGCTGACCCACAGAAGGCCGCTCTGAGGGGGGCTCCGCAGAACGGGCTCTGCTTGGCATCCCGGGTCCAGGGAGGGCTGAGGGCGGGAAAGGCCTCTCCTTGCCTGAGGCCGCAGACGGACCTCGATGGGGCCTGCTCTGATTCTGGGGGTCAACCCCCCCCCAGGCATTCAGAGTCCAGATTCCTGCCCCGTGTGCATCTCCAGAAGCTGTTTCTTGGGGGGGGGGGGGCTTTATTTCCAAGGGTCGTCAGAGCCGAGGGAAAAAGAGCCATCCGGAGGGAGCTTTGCGGGGATTCTACCGTCCGGATTGGCCCTCCCCAGCCGTGGCCTCGGGGAACCTGCCCCCGTTGGTGGTTTGGGCAACAGAGAAAGGGGAGGGCGAGGTCTGGGGGGGTTGCTCAGGACCCCGGAGTTGAGAGCCAAAGGGCACCGCAGCCCTTGCTTGCCGCCCCCAAGAAGAGGGGCAGTCAGAGGTCTCTTTCTGGCCCCCTCTGCTGGAGGCTCAGGGTGGGGAGCCTCTCCTCTCCCGCCCCCCTCCGCCCCGCCCCCCAAGCACCTGGTTGCTGTCCAAAGGAACAAAGCGTTCTGTCCCGCAGCTCAATGGGAGGAGACCAGCCTACGGTTTCCTATGGGCAGACCCCAGATGCCCAAAAGGGGGGGGGGCAGAAACCACGGACCCCCCCCCATCACCCTTGGGTCAGGCACACACCCTCAGCCTCACCTACTCAGCAGGGTTGTTGTATGAGCTTTCTTTTGATTTTTTTAAGTTGTTACTTCATTGGTGGGCCTCTTTGGTCACTGAGAAGCCCAGTGGATTGTTTTGCAGGGCACTCAGACAGCCAAGGCCTCCGAAAAGCAGGGCAAAGGGAACAAGCAAAACTGGGAAGAGGGGAGACACAATGGAGGAAAGCCTCCATATTCAGAGGCACTAAACCTCTGCATCCCAGTGCAACAAGGCAACATCAGGGAAGGCCTCGGCCTCCCTGCCCTGTGGCCAGCCCTCCAGAGGAACTGGCTGGCCCCTGGGAGAGACGGGAGGCTGGACTGGAGGGACCCTCCCTGGCCTGACCCAGCAGGGCTCTTCTGAGGGTCTTCTCAGGGGAAGGCCTCGGCCTCGGGCTCTCTGCCCTGTGGCTGGCCCTGCAGAGGAACTGGCTGGCCCCTGGGTGAGAAGACAGGAGGCTGGACTGGAGGGACCCTCCCTGGCCTGACCCAGCAGGGCTCTTCTGAGGGTCTTCTCAGGGGAAGGCCTCGGCCTCTCTGCCCTGTGGCTGGCCCTGCAGAGGAACCGGCTGGCCCCTGGGTGAGACGGGAGGCTGGACTGGAGGGACCCTCCCTGGTCTGACCCTGGCCTGTTCCCTGCCCTGTGGCTGGCCCTGCAGAGGAACTGGCTGGCCCCTGGGTGAGAAGACAGGAGGCTGGACTGGAGGGACCCTCCCTGGCCTGACCCAGCAGGGCTCTTCTGAGGGTCTTCTCAGGGGAAGGCCCCGGCCTCTCTGCCCTGTGGCTGGCCCTGCAGAGGAACTGGCTGGCCCCTGGGTGAGACGGGAGGCTGGACTGGAGGGACCCTCCCTGGCCTGACCCAGCAGGGCTCTTCTGAGGGTCTTCTCAGGGGAAGGCCTCGGCCTCTCTGCCCTGTGGCTGGCCCTGCAGAGGAACTGGCTGGCCCCTGGGGGAGATGGGAGGCTGGACTGGAGGGACCCTCCCTGGCCTGACCCAGCAGGGCTCTTCTGAGGGTCTTCTCAGGGGAAGGCCTCGGCCTCCCCGCCCTGTGGCTGGCCCTGCAGAGGAACTGGCTGGCCCCTGGGTGAGACGGGAGGCTGGACTGGAGGGACCCTCCCTGGCCTGACCCAGCAGGGCTCTTCAAAGGGTCTTCTCAGGGGAAGGCCTCGGCCTCTCTGCCCTGTGGCTGGCCCTGCAGAGGAACTGGCTGGCCCCTGGGTGAGACGGGAGGCTGGACTGGAGTGACCCTCCCTGGCCTGACCCAGCAGGGCTCTTCTGAGGGTCTTCTCAGGGGAAGGCCTCTGCCTCTCTGCCCTGTGGCTGGCCCTGCAGAGGAACTGGCTGGCCCCTGGGTGAGACGGGAGGCTGGACTGGAGTGACCCTCCCTGGCCTGACCCAGCAGGGCTCTTCTGAGGGTCTTCTCAGGGGAAGGCCTCTGCCTCTCTGCCCTGTGGCTGGCCCTGCAGAGGAACTGGCTGGCCCCTGGGTGAGACGGGAGGCTGGACTGGAGGGACCCTCCCTGGCCTGACCCAGCAGGGCTCTTCTGAGGGTCTTCTCAGGGGAAGGCCTTGGCCTCTCTGCCCTGTGGCTGGCCCTGCAGAGGAACTGGCTGGCCCCTGGGTGAGATGGGAGGCAGGACTGGAGGGACCCTCCCTGGCCTGACCCTTTCTGCCTGGGAACGGCAGGGGGGGGGTCCATGGGCCCAGCAGCTGAGCAGGCTTCTCTCTCTGACTAGCCTTCCGCGGAGCAGAGACTGTGTGGTTCCCTCCCCGCTGGGAAGGAAGTCTGGGATCTCCAGCCGAGTGCCTGCGTGGCTCCAAGAGTGGCCGTGGGGGTGGGTTGAGTGGGATTTCCAGGGGACATATGTGCCCCCAAACTGCTCCGGGGGCCTCTGGGGCTGGCCATTCTGAGCTGGGGTGACTTGGGAGGTTGCCTGCGGCGTCTAGCCGGTCTGTGGTCGGACAGCTTGATTGGAGGCCAGCATCCCCGACTTCCAGGGTGGGAGGTGTCCAAGGTCCCTTCCTGCATTAGACACCCCACGCCACCCCCAAAACTCTGCTTGCTCTCTGTGGTGCTGCTGGGCTCGGATGGAGCTGTGTGGGCCGGCGTCCGAGGAGGGGCTTGCAGGGGCTGGGCGTGGCCCCTGCTCCTGGGCCCTTTCCCCGGGGGACAGAAGCAGATGTTGCTTTCAGAGCAGAATATAAAAAGAGCCGGTCCTTGCGTGGGAAAGGCCCCCTTGCCAAGAACAGCGAGCCAAGACCCCGTGGGGAGGCAGGGAGAGAAGGGGGGCAGCACAGCAAGCCTCCACGTGGACGCCCCGGAAGCACTTGAGCACCCTCAGCCCCACCAACGCACCCTCAGCATGATCTCCCTCTGCAAGGCACTCAGCTCAGCCCAGGACAAAGGAGCCCCAGGCCAAAATGCCACCCACCACCTCATCCTCCCCCCCCCTTTGTGTATAATTAGAAGAGAAAAAACAGCTCAGGTTTTATGAGGACTGGCATGGGGGGGGGCGGCTTCATGCTTCTCCTGTCCTCCACTTCCTGTCCACCCCTCCCTGCCTAAGCCAGGCCAGAAGGGAGCAAGGCCTCTCGAGAAAGACCCGGCCCCCTCTCCTGGTGACTCATGCCTGGCCGGGGAGGCTCTTGGCCGGCGTCCGTTTGCCCAGACAAAACCCATGGGCAGCCCCCCAGGCTCTTATCTGCAGGGCAGAGGAACTCCCAAGAAGGCTGTGGGGTCAGTTTTTTGGGGAGGGGGGCACAGGCCTTGGGAATCATGTGTGAATTTGTCCTCCCTCCAGTTTGGCGGCCAGAGGGCTGGTTCTTGGGGGTGGGCACAGGAGGTGCCAGTGCCGGTTGGCAGAGTTCATGTGAGAGGAGCACACCCGCCCCTGGCAGCAGAAGCCACTACTCTCTAGGGAAATTCCTGGAGTTTGGGAGGGGGTCCGGGGAGGGGTTTCAGTGGGGTACGAGGCCATGTTCTCCGGATTTGTTCCTAATTCTCCTAATTCTGTCAGGTGGATCAATAACCGGCTGACAAATCGTCCCCAGAGGGTCCTTGTTAAAGGTTCAGCATCTTCTTGGAGAAGAGTGACAAGTGGAGTCCTCCAAGGATCTGTCCTGGGGCCTCTGTTGTTCAACCTATATTTATAAATGATTTGGATGAAGGATTAGAGCAGGGGTAGTCAAACTGCGACCCTCCAGATGTCTATGGACTACAATTCCCAGGAGCCCCTGTCAGCGAATGCTGGCAGGGGCTCCTGGGAATTGTAGTCCATGGACATCTGGAGGGCCGCAGTTTGACTACCCCTGGATTAGAGGGATACTTATTAAATTTGCAGACGATACAAAACTGGGAGGGGTAGCAAAAGACAGAAATGAAGTTTAATAGGGACAAATGGACAAATAAAGTTCTGCATTTAGGTAAGAAAAACCAAATACACCAATATAGGATGGGAGATACTTGTCTTGGCAGCAGCATGTGCGAAAAGGATCTAGGAGTCTTAGTAGACCCTACATTGACCATGAGTCAGCAGTGGGACTCGGTGGCTAAAAAGCCAAATGGGATTTTGGGCTGTATCAAATGGAGTGCCGTGTCCAGATCACAGGAGGTGATGGTGCCGCTTTGCTCTGCTTCGGCCTCACTTGGAGTCCTGGGTTCAGTTTTGGGCACCCCAGTTGAAGAGGGATGTAGACAAACTGGAGCGTGTCCAGGGGAGAGCAACAAAGATGGGGAGGGGTTTGGAGACCAAGAGATAATGAGGAAAGGTTGGGGAAGTTTGGTCTGTTTAGCCTAGAGAGGAGACGACTGAGAGGGGATCTGATAACCATCTTCATTTAAAAGGCTGCCATATAGAGCAGAGTTGTTCCCTCTTGCCCTGGAGGGACAGGCCAGAACCAATGGGATGAAATTAATTCAATAGAAATTCCGTCTAAACCTCCGGAAGAAGTTCCTGACAGTCAGTGCGGTTCCTCAGTGGAACAGGCTTCCTTGGGAGGTGGTGGGTTCTCCATCTTTGGAAATTTTTAAACAGAGGCTGGAGAGCCATCTGACGGAGAGGCTGATTCTGTGAAGGCTTAAGGGGGTGGCACGTGGCAGTGGAGGAGCGATAGAGTTGTGGGTGTCCTGCATGGTGCAGGGGGTTGGACTAGAGGACCCTGGCCCATGGTCTGAGAAGCAGGGTCGGAGGGAAGTGTGTGTGTGTGTGTGTGTGTGTGTGTGTGTCCTCTGCTGCTGGCGGGTCCTGAGCAAGAACAGAGCTTCCTTTCTGCCCGGCTTAAAAGGCAGCGGTCTGAATAGACGGGAACAGTGCGGCTGAGCCAGCCCCTCAGTCCGGGATTCTTCTGCAGCACTTTGGGTTCCTTCGCTGCCAGACGTGCCCAGATTGCCAAAGAAGGCCCTCCTTGTGGCCAGGGGAAAGGGGCAGCCGGTGCCCGGCCAGGCAGGCGGGCAGGTTCCCCCTTCTGAGGCAGGGGAGGGCAGGGGTGGCAGCCCCCCAGGGGGTTCCCTCTGCTCAGCACTGGAGGCTGCCCGGCCCGCAAGTCCGGAGGGCACCAAAGTGCTTTGCCCAAGAGGTGCCGCCGCTCCGTCCTGTGCGTTTCTCTCCAAGGCCAGGGGGCACGGGGGGGGGGACCAAGCCCTGCTCTGCCGAGGATAGACAGGCCTCGGAGTGTCCTTGGCAGGGGGTCCAGCGAGGGGAGCTCTACCTCTCAAGGGCTCCTGCCTGGAAACCCCTGTTGGCCTCTCAGGAGCTCCTGGGCTCAAACCGAGCTGCCCGTGGACAGGATGAGGCCTGCAGAAAGGAGAGGGGTGAGCAGGCCCCCCCCCTGCCCACCCCCAGCTGCACAGCCAGCGATAACCCTGGAAGAGTGGCCACGTCACGTGTCAAGCCCTCCCACCGTGCTTCCAGAGGAGTGTTTGTGCACACCCTATGCGTAGCGGCAGCACACGGTGTGGACTGACTCCCCCCGCCCCCCAGCTGCTTCTGCCACTGCAAGGCCAGAGTTTGCTCCCCTCTTCAGCCAGCCAAATATCTTGCCCTGATCTGGGGGAAATTCCCAGTTAGTGGCAGCCAAACCAGGCGGGAGTCCAGCGGCCCCTGAGACAAGAGGAGACGAGGCAGCCCTGAGTTCCTGCCCGTGTCGCTCTGCTCAGCCCCAGCCTGTCTGGGGCCAGGGAGCACTTGGCTTTGCCCCGCCCACCCGCCTGACCCCTCCCCTCTCCTCCGCTCCCCTCCTGCCAGATGGGCCGTGAGTCTTCCCCCCCTGGGGCCACTGCGGAAAATGGCGGGGGCAAGAAGAAGCAGAAGGAGAAGGAGCTGGATGAACTCAAGAAGGAGGTCAACCTGGTGAGCAGGGCTGGTCGGGCTGGGGGGTGGGGGACCCCTCCCTGGGAGCACAACCTCACCCTGCTCCCCATCTCCAGGGGAGGGACCCAACCCCATGGCCCCATCCCTCAAGTGGGTCTGGGGACATCTCAGGGATCGAGGGCCAGCAAGAGGCCTTGACCCCCACCACCCCCATCCCGCTTGCCAGGTGAACCCTTGGAGAACAGGAAATCCCAGGAGACTTCGGGGTGGGGCGGTGGGGTGGGCTTGGGGAGGATAGGGGGGTCTCATGCCATATTCTGCCCTCTGCCCTCTGCAGCCGTTTTATCCTGGGCAGCTGATCTCCATCACCTGGAGACGAGATGTCATTCCAGGAGGTCTCCAGCGACCCCCCGGAGGCTGGCAACCCTCATCCAGTGCCGGGTCATTCAGCTCTGTGCCAGTTGGACTCACGGCCTGTGCCTCTTCTCTCTCCCCTGCAGGATGACCACAAACTGTCTCTGGATGAAATCAGCCGGAAATACCAGGTGGATCTCTCGAAGGTAAGTCCGGACTCCGCCTGCCCTGTGCCCCCTCCCTCTGCCCTTCACGGCTGGAGCTCCCCGTGCCAGTCTCAGCCCCAAGGGCCAAGCTGAGCAGTCGGGGAGAAGCTGCTGTGGGGCTAGAGCCGTTTGGCAAGGGAGGGAAGAGCCTCTGGCCAGGGCAAAGGGCGCTTATGGGGAGAGCTCGCGTGAGCACCATGCCCCACTTGAGGACGGCCCCTGAGCGGGCCTGAGGAGGCACCCAAAGACGAGGAGGCCCTTCAGGCTCACAAAGAACCCTCCTTGCCTCAAGGCTGCTTTTGTCTTTGGCTCAGGCTGGGGAGTCGCCCTCCAGGGCCGCCCGCATACAGCACATTACAGTAATCTATCCCTAATGGCACAGGTGAGCCGGGCAGAAGGAAGGATCAATGTGCAGCCCGAGGAGACTGGGGAAAGGCGTTCATGGCCAGAGTGGCCCCTCCCTCGTGTCTCCAGAAGCAATGCTGAGTCCTTTGGGGGAGGGGGCTGCGACTGCCCCCCCCCCCTTTGTTGGGCTGGCAGGGACCCACCAAGGCCGGGCTCTGGCAGAAGCAGGTGCAGCTGAACGCTCCAAGGACGCCGGCGGCCCCCGAGGCAGGGCTACCCAAGGCACTCTCATGCCGCTGCCCGGGAGGAGGAGGAGGAGGAGGAGGAGGAGGGGCCCAGATCCTCGCAGGAGGGTCGCTGCCACAGGGTCCGTGAGCTGCTTTGGCTGCTCCCCCCAGGCGGGCTTTCCCCCGGCCTCAGCAAAGAGTGTTCCAGAATGGGAGGTCGAGTCCAAGGTCACCTCTAAGACCAGCCTTGGACATCTCTCAGACAATGACATCGGAATGATCAGAGGGCCGTTAGGAGGAGGAGAGCAAGCAGGACATTAGTAAACAGCGGCGAAAAGGTTCCTATAGAATCTCAGAGGGCCAGACACGACTGAACGGATAACATCATCCTCCTCCTCCTCCTCCTCCTCCTCATAATACTCTCTCTTGATTTACTCTTTCCTTATGCATGTCCTCTGATGACCCCTGGCCCATGGTCTGAGGACGGGTGCCTGCACATGAATGCTCACGCCTTGCATAAAACTTGGTGGGTCCCAAAGGGGCCTCGGGGGCCTCAAAACCTGTTCTGCCTTTGGTCTTGCTACCTGAGCTGTCCCGCCGAAGAGGGGAGTTCCTCCTTAGTGAACAGGAACTGAAAAGGAGCCCCCCCCGCCCCCCGTCAGGGTTTCCAGCTCCAGGTTGGGACCCATCTGCAGATTGGGGCCAGGCAGGGCTTGGGGAGGGGCCAGGCCTCCGTGGGGTCTAAGGCCAGGGTCCCCACCTTCCAAGTGGCCACTTTCTCCAGGGGAACTGAGCTCTGCAGCCCGGTCACCAGTGGTAATTGTGGGCATTCTCCAGCTCCTGCCTGGAGGTTGGTGACCCTCCAGCAGTCCCTCCGTGGCAGAGGGCCTGAGCCGCACAGCTGGCTGCTCAGCGGCTCTGCACCGGGGATCCAGTGGGGCTGTTTGCTGGGAGGGCGATGGCTCTGTGGGTGGGCTCCCTTGGAGTGGGGCAGCCCCAGAAGGTGCCTCCTCGGCTGGGCTGCCGTCCGTTCCGCTGCCTCAGGGATGCTTCCCCTCCGCCCCTTCCCTCCCTCCGCCCCTCCACTCTTCCCCCGGCAGGGCTTGACCAACACCCGTGCGGCGGAGATCCTGGCCCACGACGGCCCCAACGCCTTGACCCCGCCCCCCACCACGCCCGAGTGGGTCAAGTTTTGCCGGCAGCTCTTTGGGGGCTTCTCCATCTTGCTGTGGATCGGGGCCATCCTCTGCTTCCTGGCGTACAGCATCCAGGCCGTGATGGAGGATGAGCCGGCCAACGACAACGTGAGTGGGGGGACATCCCCCAGCCTTCCTGCCCCCCCAGCCCTCCTGCTCCCCCAGCCCTCCTGCCTGAGATCGACCGGGGCTGGGGGGCTGGGGACCCTTTCTGCTCTGGCAGGAAGGCCACACGGAGTGACTTCTTTGGGAGCCGGCCAAGCCGGAGGCCTGGATCCCAGGGTCAATCCACTGGCTGCAGTTCGGGGGGGGCACCAGGGAGGGGCCATGGCTCCATGGAAGAACCCAGGCTTGACATCCCCAGTTAAAAGCTGGGAGAGAGCATTTTATCCCCAAATCATAGAACAATAAAGTTGGAAGGGACCTCTTGGGTCATCTAGTCCAGCCCCCTGCACTGTGCAGGACACTCCCAACCCTCTCGCTCCTCCACTGCCGCCTGCCACCCCCTGACCCTTCACAGAATCAGCCTGTCCATTAGATTAGCGATCCCCAACCTGTGGGCTGCGGACCACATGTGGTCCTTCAACTAATTGGAGGTGGGCCCCGAAGGACGCCTTCTCCCCCCCCCCCCCCCCGGCCCTTTACTTCATCCCTCCCAGCCCTTTACAACACACTTCATTGTTGTGGCATGTCTGTATCTTATTTTGAAGGGATGTTTAAACATTACCATAGCGATCAGAGAGCGTTAGGGCAGTGGTTGAGAGTAGAGGAGTAAACTACCCCCCCCCGGGCCTCAGTAAAAGGCATTGAGTGGTCCCCGGTGATAAAAAAGTTGGGGACCACTGCATTAGATGGCCCTTCAGCCTCTGTTTAAAATTTTTTAAAAGACAGTTTCCAGAGAGTCTGCAGCAGAAGAGCTGGGTTCAAGTCCCATCGCACCTTAGAGAGCACTCCAGTGCCAGAGTCCCCTTCCTCAGAGAGGAAGGCTGAGGGGTCCCTGAGGAGCCAGACCGGGTCCCCTCTCTCCCGGCCACCCCAAGAGGGCTCACAGATCCTTTGCCAAACATCACCTGCAGGCAAACCTTGGTGCCCCCCCCCCTTCTGCTAGGCCTGCCCTTTGGCCAAGATCCCAGGAGGACAAGCAAGTTGTCCTGGGGGAGGGATTCACTCAAAAAGGGAGAGGGGATGCCCCCCGCCCCCATGGTGAAAGGACAGAGGTGCCACCCGTACCTGCTTGCACTTGGGGGGGGGTGTGGGGGGGTGCTGTGTGTTTGAGCTGCATTGGCCCTGGCTGCTGGGTGGGGAATGGATGGCGGAGGCGGGGGGGGGGGAGTGGGGTGCAGCATGAAGGCTGGACCCCCCCCCCCCGCCGTCCAGCTCCCCGTCCTTCCAAGGCCCTCACCTGCGGCTCAGTCCCTCGGGAGAGACTTGCCTGTGTCCTTTGGGGTGAGGAGAAGAGCTCCAGGGGGTTCCCCTGTCTCATTGGGCGGGCGAAGGAGGAGTCTCGTGTCCGGCTCCAAAATAGCCCACCTCACTTATGTAAGCGAGGGCTGCCGTAACCTGAGCCGGATCCTGTCACCGCAGCTGCAGCCGCCAGAAAAGACCGTTCAGCTGGGCCGATTCAGGGCCGGACACAAGAATGTCGGAAGAGCCGTCTGCCCCTCCACGGCCTGGTGCCCTCGGCCTCCCCCTGCATCCGCCGCGTGGGGCCGGCCGGCACCCCTTCCTCTCTGCCCAACGGCCCTCCTGTCCCTTTAAGAGAGAGAAGCCTCCCCCCCCCCGCACCCCCCGCCCCCCGTGGAAATGTGCTGCAGGAGCCTTGCGGGGCAGGAGGCCCAGAAATGCCCCAGAAGGTCAGGCCTGCATTTTCGCCTCCAGGCTCTGCCAGGGAGCAGCGCGAGGGCATCGCAGGAGGAAGGGCATGGCTGGCGGCCCCAGCTGGTGCCTGCGGGCAGAGGAGGCCCTGACAGTAGCCGCAGCCAAGCAGAAACGGGGCCTCTCTAAGACAGGCCCCCAAGGAAAATCCTGGCCTTTCACCAAGGAATTGAGCCTGGGGGCCACTGGAGAGTTTGCCCTCTGAAGCCGCCCTTTGCTCCACGGAAACTTTGTTTGTTTGTTTGTACGTAAATATATACACGGCCGATTCCCACCAGGGCTCACGGCAGTTTACGCGGTCAAAGAATAAGAACCATAAAACCCACCATTCCCTTAGTAATAGTGCCTATAATAGTACATAAACCCACTTGCTCTCCATTCCTATCGTCCAACCGGGGACAGCCCTCCTGTCGTTCTGTTTAATTTACTTAACCCCCCCCAAAAAACACTTTAAGCAAAGGAATTCAGGAAACCCTCCAGGCCCCACCGGGTGGTTTGCGGCCCTAGCTGGAGAGGAGTTCTTCCGAGGGGTGGGGGTCACCTGGGCATGGAATTGGGGTCACTGGGTGGGCAGGTGGTTGTGAATGTCCTGCAGTCTGCAGAGGGCTGGACTAGATGACTCTGGGGGTCCCTTCGGACTCTGGGAGCCTTTGATTCTAAGAGACCAAGTTGAAGCCTAACGGGGGGAGGAGCGTGACGGCCTCCCTCGGCCGCAGCCTCAGCGCTGTCCGCTTTCTCTCCCCAGCTGTACCTGGGCGTGGTGCTGGCCGCCGTCGTCATTGTGACCGGCTGTTTCTCCTACTACCAAGAGGCCAAGAGCTCCAAGATCATGGACTCCTTCAAAAACATGGTTCCTCAGGTAGGGGGGGGGGCGGAAGGCTCTGGGACCAGGGAGCAGATGGGGAGGGGGCTTGGGGGTCCCTTTGGAGGCACCAGCTGCCCTGTCTGACCCCTGCCGCATGAGGCTGCCTCTCCTGCCTGCCAGCTGAACTTCTGCCTGGCGGACCGCTCCAGAAGACGGTTAAGAACCCGGGAGAAAGAAGGTCATGAGCCCTTCGTGGCAATTAATAATAATTAGCACCTTCCTGCGAAGCACATGAGTAGTAAGTGGAAGCACCAGACTCTATAGTGGCACAAGAAGCATGCATGCGCAAGGGAGCCACTCAGGGCCTCGCTGCACCCGTGGAACATCTGCAGCAGCAGCCAGCGGGAAGATGCAAAACAAAGGCGGGGTGGTAGTGGGGGGGAGTGCATAGGGGACCGGGAGCCGCAGTGCCCTCTGGTGGCAGAGAGCGGAAGTAGGTCATCGGGCTCCATGGCAGGGTTCTCCCGCAGGGGTCGGTCGCTCCTTGTTCCTGCCATGGGGGTCTTCGTGGCGTCATAACAGCCTCTGTAGCACAGCAGGTCAGGCTAGCCCGCTCTCCTCAGATCTCCCAAGCAAAAGAGCAAAGGGGATCTGCCCTGGCAAGACCCTCGACCCCACCTTCTTCAGCACGTGGAGGAGGGCCAGCTGCCGGGGAGGGGGGGGGAATCTGCCTGATGCCGCCAGATTCGAGAAGGCGCCTCTGTCGACTTGTGCCAGAAGAGAGGCAAAGAGAACTATGTATAATGCACAGAACGGTACTTGAGACGTTGGGTCAGAATATTCCCTGCCGAGACAGGGCACCTGCAGCCACCTCTGAACTCCCTTTAAGGTACCGGCCTTTTGGGTGGCAAAGTCACGAGAAGACATGTGCAGGCAGCACCTTGGCCCCTTTGAGAGCCACTTTGGTGTCGTGGTTACGAGTGCGGTCTTCTAATCTGGCATGCTGGGTTCGATTCTGCACTCCCCCACATGCAGCCAGCTGCGTGACCTTGGGCTCCCCACGGCACTGATAAAGCTGTTCTGACCGGGCAGTGATATCAGGGCTCTCTCAGCCTCACCCACCTCACAGGGTGTCTGTTGTGGGGAGAGGAAAGGGAAGGTAACTGTAAGCCGCTTTGAGACTCCTTCAGGTAGAGAAAAGCGGCATCTAAGAACCAACTCTTCTTCTTCAGTAATCTCAGGGCTCTCTCAGCCTCCCCTCCCTCACAGGGTGTCTGTAGTGGGGAGAGGAAGGGAAGGTGACTGGAAGCCACTTTGAGCCTCCTTCGGGTAGAGAAAAGTGGCATATAAGAACCAACTCTTCTTCTTTGAGGCCTACATCGAAAAAAGCAAGCTAGCAAGCGGTGAAGGAGCCAATTGTTGCAAGAGATGAGTGGAAAGCTGTAGGCTTCTAGTGGGTTTTTGAAAGTCCCTCAAAGACCTTCTGGTGTGTGTTTGTGGGGGGGGGGGGTAGCAGCTTGGCCCCTTTTGAAGAGAACACCACAAAAACATATCAAACCAGGCTTGGGGGAAATCATGGTGAAGGGGGGCAAACCCAGAAATAGCCTTGCCTCTCTGTCAGGACTTCTTTGGGGTGTCATGTGGAATTCTGGCCCGAAGACAGGGGGGCTGCTTCCCGGGGGGGCTTCTCCTGTTCTCACCCAACAATAGGCCCCATCCTAGCCAGGCACTGGTTGGGGGCAGCCGATGCCCGTGTTCCTGCCCCGCCCAGGCCAGAGAGATGCCCAGACAGGGCAGGGGCAGTCCTGACTCTGAGCCGCAGATCCCTCGCGCTCAGAGTCTCCCTGGGCTGTTTTGGACACTGCCCATTTCCTGATTGGGGGGGGGGAAATGTCGGCAATTGTCCCCTTGAATGATCGCCATCCCACTGGCTCTGTTCTAAATTCATGGAATTCCGAGGGACAACACAAAGGTCTTAAAAACACAAAAATATTTCAAAATGAGATCAGAGGAACCTCCAGCAGGGAGGTCAGGAGCGGAGGGTTGGGGGTTCCCTGGCGATTTGGGGGCGAGCCCTGGGAAGGGGAGGGGCTTCCGTGGAGCAGGATGCCGTAAGAGCCCCCACTGCACACGGTGTAGATCGGTCTCAGACCCATCCCAGCCCCCCACTGAGTGGGGCTCAGTTCTCCCATCAAGGCAGACGCCAAGGGGCCCAGGGCAGCCCAAGAGCGAGGCCGGCATCCCCTCTGCATCCAGGTTGGGCAAACGGGCCCCGGAAGAGGAGGGGGCGCCTGTCTGGGCCGGGGGTCAGGGGGTCATCCCAAAGTGACTGCAGCACGGCAGGGAGGGCACCCCCTCTGGCCCTGGGCAGTGAGAGGCTGGGACTCCGTCCAGAGAAGCCATCAATCAGACGTGGCCTCAGCACCCCACGGGGGGATCTTGGGGAGGATCCCCGGGGCATCCGGAAGCTCTTCACAGGAAGGGGCGGGGCAGGTGCAGCAGCCTGATTGTCAGGCAGGAGTTCGAATGCTCCGTCCACAGTGCCCCTCTGGGATGGGGAGCAGCGGGAGAAGAGGGGCTTCACCGCCCATCTCCTCTTGGGTGCAGACAGGGGCTGGTGACAAGGCCCCAGTGAGGAGTGTGCAGGAGTCCAGCTGATGCTCCCCACTGGGTGCCCCTTTGGGTGACCCAGAGACCAGCTTGGTGTGGAGCTAAGAGCGGCAGCTTCTCATCCGGCAAGCCGGGTTCGATTCCCCGGTCCTCCTCCACATGCAGCCACCTGTGACCTCATCACAGCCCTGATAGAGCTGTTCTCACTGAGCAGTTCTGTTAGAGCTCTCTCAGCCCCACCTCCCTCGCAGGGTGTTTGATGTGGGGAGAGGAAAGGGAAGGTGACTGGAAGCCACTTTGAGGCTTTGGGCACTGAAAAGTGGGACATGAAATGTTCTTCTTGTAGGGGCCCGGTTGGCCATGGATTTCTCCGAGTCTAGTGATGGGAGTGGGGTGAGAGAGTCTTTGTTGCCTGCTGGAGGCCGTTTCCTTCTCCGAGGGTTTTGCAAGTTGTTGGTCCAGGTCGAAAGCCCCGTCCGGCTCTGGCTGGTTCAGTCCTGTGGAGTCAGAGATGCAAGCAGGGGGTAGAAAGACTGATGGGTTGGGGGGGGGGGGGTAAAGCTGCCTCATGGACTTCTCTCCCCCACTTTTGCTGGGATGTGTGTGTGTGTGGCTGGCTGAGGGAGGGAGGGAGGCGTCGCTCTCCCCTGCCTGGAGCCTGACCAATGTCCCTCTGTCCACAGCAAGCCCTGGTCATCCGCGAAGGCGAGAAGGTCCAGATCAATGCAGAGAACGTGGTGGTGGGAGACCTGGTGGAGGTGAAAGGGGGGGATCGAGTCCCCGCTGACCTGCGGATCATCTCCTCCCACGGCTGCAAGGTGAGCGGGGGAGGAAGGCCGGATCCGTCCTGCTTTGACAACAGAGGACGGTTTCTGGATCCTCTGCGCATTATTCAACTGCGGAAGAATGGAAACACAAATTGACACTGGTGGGATCGATCCCCCAAAAGTACCTGCTCAGAGAACGACACAATTGCATGAGACTAAATACCTTCCCCTTGGAGACTGGGGGGGATGGGGAGGGGCTCGGACCAGCAAAGGATGAGGGAGCCGGGTCTGTTTAGCCGGGAGAGAAGGCGACTGAGAGGGGACACGATCACCATCTTCAACTACTTGAGGGGCTGTCCTAGAGAAGATGGAGCAGAGTTTTCTGTTGCCCCAGAAACAATGGGTTGAAATCCATTCAAAAGAAATTCCACCTAAACCTCCGGAAGACGTTCCTGACAGTCAGAGCGGTTCCTCAGTGGAACAGGCTTCCTCGGGAGGTGGTGGGTTCTCCATCTTTGGAGGTTTTTAAACAGAGGCTGGAGAGCCCTCTGACGGAGAGGCTGATTCTATGAACAGAAGATGGCGAGTGGGGGGGCAGGAAGGGATGTGCCAGGGTGTGTCTCTTGTGGCCCTTCCTTGCAGACCCAGGGAATTGCTCATTGCTGCTGTGGGATGGGAGGGGAATTCCCTCTCTGCACTCCCTCCATGGGTGTCCCCATTGCTCCCAGGTTCAAGACCCTTCCTGGCCTCCGTCCCTCAGATTTGTGGCACGGCCCCTCCCCCATGCTCTGCCATAACAGCTTGGGCTGTCTGAGCAGGTGCCAGCCTACCAGTGGGCAAAATCGACCGTGGCTTCTCCGGCGTGGCTCCTGCCTTTCCGGAGGAGCTCAGGAACCATAGAACCACGAGAGCCCTGGGCTCCCTGCAAACTATGCAGAACCGAAAACTGTTGATTGTTTTATGGTGGTTATTAGGGTGCCCCTAATAGGATGGACATTGCCCTGAGCCAGGTTGCTGGGATGGTGGTTTAGAAACCTAATAAATAATATTCAGGGGCTTTTTTACACAGGTAAAGAATAACAAATTTGAGTCCCCTCAGGCACTGCAAAGATTTATCCAGGGTGTGAGCTGTCCTGTGCATGCCCTCTTCCTCGGACCATGGCGCAGGGGTCAGGAGAGGGCAGATGCAAGGAGGAAGCAAAGGAGTAGCAAGTGAAGCTTTGCCTCAGGCTTCTGCCGTCCTATTCCTGAGCGAGAGCTTCCTGGCTCTCATCCTGCCGCTTGTGTTAACTAAAAGTTAACTGGTCCAAAATGCGGCTGCCAGGGTCCTCACTAGAACACCTTTGAGGGCCCACATTCAGCCGGTGCTTCGTCATCTGCACTGGTTACCAGTCTGTTTCCGAATCAGATTCAAGGTATTGGTATTGACCTTTAAGGCTATACGCGGCCTGGGTCCCATCTACCTGCGGGACCACTTGGTTGTTTATGCCCCCCGCAGGGCACTCTGCTCTGCAGGTATGAATTTACTGGTTGTCCCGGGCCCACAGGATGTTCGCCTGGCCTCGACCCGGGCCAGGGCCTTTTCAGTCCTGGCCCCAACCTGGTGGAACGAGCTCCCGGGTGAGCTGCGGGCCCTGCAGGATCTACCAGCTTTCCGCAGGGCCTGTAAGACGGAGCTCTTCCGCCAGGCATATGGTTGAGGCCAGGGCAGCTCTCCCACTAACGCATCAGAGGATCCCCTCCAATATTGAGATCTCCAACATCGAGATCATGGTTAGATCTATTGTATTGGTGCCACCCTCTTCTGAATATTAATCTCCCCACCAACTTGGGGGAAAGTCGGGTAACTAAGATCAGAATTGTGACCACCGCCGCTTACATGTTATATGTGACTTGTTGTTGATGTTAATTGGGGTTTTTATGGGGATTTTATGGTGTTTTAACTGTTTATGTTGTAAACCGCCCTGAGGCCTATTTGGAGAAGGGCGGTCTAAAAATTAAATAATAATATACAAAAATAATAATAACTAAAAGCCCCCTGCTGTTTGGGGCAGGTGGACAACTCCTCCTTGACAGGCGAGTCGGAGCCCCAGACCCGCTCCCCAGAGTTCACCCACGAGAACCCGCTGGAGACCCGAAACATCTGCTTCTTCTCCACCAATTGCGTTGAAGGTGAGCAGGTGGGGGGGGGGCAGGCTGGCTGTGCTGGGCCAGGCCCTCCTCACTTCCCAGGGCCCAGTTCCAGGAGGAGAGGAGAGCCGAGCGGAGGAGCCCACCGGGTCCCCCCTGGAGGGCTTTGCATTGCACAGGGCTCCTTCCGGGCCTGGGGTGGGGGTGGGGAGCTGCCAGTCTCTGCCATGGCCTCTTCTCCCCATCCTGGAGGGGCAGGTGCCGATCTCTGGCAACCCTCCCACCACGAGAGGAGCCTGCTCTTGGGGCAGCAGCAGGAGACAGGTTGAGCTCTGCTGGGGATCCAGTTCCGCCAGAGAGTGAATGCTGTAGCATTATCCTCCGTCGAAGCCCCTCCCCTCCCCTTGCCCCGCCCTCCTGAGGCTCCACCCCAAATTGCAGGCATTCCCTGACCAGGAGCTGGCATCCCCAATTGTGAGGCGCCTTGTGGCTCTGGGGTGCTGGCAGCTTTGCAGCTCAGAGGGGAGCCCGGCGCCTCTTCCCTCCCTCCCTGCCCCCCACAGGCACAGCTCGGGGCATCGTCATCTCCACGGGGGACCGGACGGTGATGGGGCGCATCGCCTCGCTGGCCTCGGGGCTGGAGGTGGGCCAGACGCCCATCGCCATGGAGATCGAGCACTTCATCCGCATCATCACCGGGGTGGCCGTCTTCCTGGGCATGTCCTTCTTCATCCTCTCCCTCATCCTGGGCTACACCTGGCTGGAGGCCGTCATCTTCCTCATCGGCATCATTGTGGCCAACGTCCCCGAAGGGCTCCTGGCCACCGTCACGGTAACGGGCCCTGGGGGGTGGGGGGGTGGGGGGTGGGGCTGAGCCGAGGGAGGGACCGCTTGCTGCTAGGGTGGCCCTTCTGGCCCTGATCCCCAGAGGCCCCCTGCTCTGGCTGGGGCAAGGCTTCCCCGCCACATGGCACGTGAGCATCCGGCAGGCCTGGGGCTCCTCAGGGAGGGGCTGAGTCTCCTAGCCCCCCCCTCTCTTGCATCCAAAACGAAGCAGCCTCTCGTGGCACCAGTTGGGAGGCTGGGTTGGCATCCCATGGGCCACAGGCAGGCTGGCACAGAGGCAGGCGGTGCCCAGGAGGAGCAGACCTGGCAGCATCCTGGTCTGCAGGCCCGTTTCCCACCCTCATTCTCATGGCCGTCCTCCTGGCATCCTTCTGCCTCCCATCCACAGGCCCCTGTCTTTTGGAGTGGGGCAGAATTCCTGGTATTTGAAGGCACCACAAAACGTTGTGTTTCTTGGGATGCCTTCATTGGGGACCCTGAAGACTGTGACTGGCCAACACCAGGGCCTTTCTCCGAGGTGGTCTCCTGGGGTTCATAAGATTAGTGCCCAGAACCCTGGAGGTCCCGCTCAGTCGCCCTGGTTGGGGGCCACTGAAAGACCCCTTCTCCATAAGTTCTCTGCTCCTGTGGCCATCACTGCCCCCTCTGGCAACAGATTCCACCTTAACCTCTCTCTGTATAAAGGAGTATTTCCTTTTGTCCACAACCTGCTGACCATCAGCTTCCTCGGAGGATGTGGATGATGTCGCTGAGATCTGTAATTTTAGGAGAGGGGGAGAAATCTCTCTGGGTCCACTTTCTCCACCCCATGAATCATTCTATAAGCCTCTCAGAGGATCTCCTGCCTGTTGGCCGTCTTCATCTGCCCAAGATGACTGCCTGAAGCAGACAGAGTGGGCTAAAAGCCCAAGGAGGCCCGGGTTCAAATCCTGGCTCTGCTCGCCAGGTCACTGGGCATCCCTCTGCCCTCAGCCTCCCTTGGTTCTTTGGGCCGTGGAGGGGCGAAGGGGGCTCCCGGGTGTCACTCTCAGCTCCTTGGCAGGGGGGGCAGGGCACCGGTCCCTCCCGGGTGGCCTGCCAGCCCCATTCCTCCTCCTCCTCCACCCCCAGGTGTGTCTGACGCTGACTGCCAAGCGCATGGCCCGCAAGAACTGCCTGGTGAAGAACTTGGAGGCGGTGGAGACCCTGGGCTCCACCTCCACCATCTGCTCCGACAAGACGGGCACCCTCACCCAGAACCGCATGACCGTGGCCCACATGTGGTTCGACAACCAGATTCACGAGGCCGACACCACCGAGGACCAGAGCGGTGAGGCTGGGAAGGGGAGGCCGATCTTGAGCCCTGGGGCTCCCTCGGAGGGGGCTCAAGGCAAGAGGGGGAGCCTCAGAGGAGGGCCCTCTCGCAAGAAAGACAGTGATCCTCTGGGCACCTGCAGAGGGCATCTTGGGTTGCAACACAGCCCCCCCCCCCGAGTCTCCCAGACGGAGAGGAGCAGGGCTTCCAGGAGGGCATAGATCATCATATAGAATAATGGAGTTGGAAGGGGCCTCCTGGGTCATATAGTCCAACCCCCTGCACTAGCCAGGACACTCACAGCCCTCTCGCTCACCCACTGCATGGCCCCTTCCCACTCTAGGAGTCTAGTTCAGCAGTGGAAGGGGCTGCCTAAGGAGGTGGGGAGCTCCCCCTCACTGGCCGTCTTCAAGCAGCGGCTGGACAGATCCTTCTCCTGGATGCTGGAGGCTGATCCTGCACTGAGCAGGGGGTGGGACTGGATGGCCTGCATGGCCCCTTCCCACTCTAGGATTCTAGGAGTCTAGTTCAGCAGTGGAAGGGGCTGCCTAAGGAGGTGGGGAGCTCCCCCTCACTGGCCATATTCAAGCAGCGGCTGGACAGATCCTTCTCCTGGATGCTGGATGCTGATCCTGCACTGAGCAGGGGTGGGACTAGATGGCCTGCATGCCCCCTTCCCACTCTAGGATTCTAGGAGTCTAGTTCAGCAGTGGAAGGGGCTGCCTGAGGAGGTGGGGAGCTCCCCCTCACTGGCCGTCTTCAAACAGTGGCTGGACAGATCCTTCTCCTGGATGCTTGAGGCTGATCCTGCACTGAGCAGGGGGTGGACTAGATGGCCTTCATGGCCCCTTCGCACTCTAGGATTCTAGGAGTCTTGTTCAGCAGTGGAAGGGGCTGCCTAAGGAGGTGGGGAGCTCCCCCTCACTGGCCGTCTTCAAGCAGCGGCTGGACAGATCCTTCTCCTGGATGCTGGAGGCCGATCCTGCATTGAGCAGGGGGTGGGACTAGATGGCCTGCATGGCCCCTTCCCACTCTAGGATTCTAGGAGTCTAGTACAGCAGTGGAAGGGGGCTGCCTAAGGAGGTGGGGAGCTCCCCCTCACTGGCCGTCTTCAAGCAGTGGCTGGACAGATCCTTCTCCTGGATGCTGGAGGCTGATCCTGCACTGAGCAGGGGGTGGGACTGGATGGCCTGCATGGCCCCTTCCACTCTAGGATTCTAGGAGTCTAGTTCAGCAGTGGAAGGGGCTGCCTAAGGGGGTGGGGAGCTCCCCCTCACTGGCCGTCTTCAAGCAGCGGCTGGACAGATCCTTCTCCTGGATGCTTGAGGCTGATCCTGTACTGAGCAGGGGGTGGACTGGATGGCCTGCATGGCCCCTTCCCACTCTAGGATTCTAGGAGTCTAGTTCAGCAGTGGAAGGGGCTGCCTAAGGAGGTGGGGAGCTCCCCCTCACTGGCCATATTCAAGCAGCGGCTGGACAGATCCTTCTCCTGGATGCTGGATGCTGATCCTGCACTGAGCAGGGGGTGGGACTAGATGGCCTGCATGGCCCCTTCCCACTCTAGGATTCTAGGAGTCTAGTTCAGCAGTGGAAGGGGCTGCCTAAGGAGGTGGGAGCTCCCCCTCACTGGCCGTCTTCAAGCAGCGGCTGGACAGATCCTTCTCCTGGATGCTGAGGCCGATCCTGCACTGAGCAGGGGGTGGGACTAGATGGCCTGCATGGCCCCTTCCCACTCTAGGATTCTAGGAGTCTAGTTCAGCAGTGGAAGGGGCTGCCTAAGGAGGTGGGGAGCTCCCCCTCACTGGCCGTCTTCAAGCAGTGGCTGGACAGATCCTTCTCCTGGATGCTGGAGGCTGATCCTGCACTGAGCAGGGGGTGGGACTGGATGGCCTGCATGGCCCCTTCCCACTCTAGGATTCTAGGAGTCTAGTTCAGCAGTGGAAGGGGCTGCCTAAGGAGGTGGGGAGCTCCCCCTCACTGGCCATATTCAAGCAGCGGCTGGACAGATCCTTCTCCTGGATGCTGGATGCTGATCCTGCACTGAGCAGGGGGTGGGACTAGATGGCCTGCATGGCCCCTTCCCACTCTAGGATTCTAGGAGTCTAGTTCAGCAGTGGAAGGGGCTGCCTAAGGAGGTGGGGAGCTCCCCCTCACTGGCCGTCTTCAAGCAGCGGCTGGACAGATCCTTCTCCTGGATGCTGGAGGCCGATCCTGCACTGAGCAGGGGTGGGACTAGATGGCCTGCATGGCCCCTTCCCACTCTAGGATTCTAGGAGTCTAGTTCAGCAGTGGAAGGGGCTGCCTAAGGAGGTGGGGAGCTCCCCCTCACTGGCCGTCTTCAAGCAGCGGCTGGACAGATCCTTCTCCTGGATGCTGGAGGCTGATCCTGCACTGAGCAGGGGGTGGGACTGGATGGCCTGCATGGCCCCTTCCCACTCTAGGATTCTAGGAGTCTAGTTCAGCAGTGGAAGGGGCTGCCTAAGGAGGTGGGGAGCTCCCCCTCACTGGCCATATTCAAGCAGCGGCTGGACAGATCCTTCTCCTGGATGCTGGATGCTGATCCTGCACTGAGCAGGGGTGGGACTAGATGTCCTCATGGCTCCTTCCCACTCTGGGATTCTAGGAGTCTAGTTCAGCAGGGGAAGGGGCTGCCTAAGGAGGTGGGGAGCTCCCCCTCACTGGCCGTCTTCAAGCAGCGGCTGGACAGATCCTTCTCCTGGGTGCTTGAGGCTGATCCTGCACTGAGCAGTGGGTGGACTAGATGGCCTGCATGGCCCCTTCCCACTCTGGGATTCTAGGAGTCTAGTTCAGCAGTGGAAGGGGCTGCCTAAGGAGGTGGGGAGCTCCCCCTCACTGGCCGTCTTCAAGCAGCGGCTGGACAGATCCTTCTCCTGGGTGCTTGAGGCTGATCCTGCACTGAGCAGTGGGTGGACTAGATGGCCTGCATGGCCCCTTCCCACTCTGGGATTCTAGGAGTCTAGTTCAGCAGTGGAAGGGGCTGCCTAAGGAGGTGGGGAGCTCCCCCTCACTGGCCGTCTTCAAGCAGCGGCTGGACAGATCCTTCTCCTGGGTGCTTGAGGCTGATCCTGCACTGAGCAGGGGCTGGGACTAGATGGCCTTTGGTGGCCCTGCCCGCTCTACTATTCTAGTTCGGCCCGTATGCTCAACAACCCTGCCGCATGGGCCAGCATTGCAGGAGTTGCCCGTGGCTTACCAAGGAAGGACTCTTTTGTAGACGGGAGGGGAGAGGGCAGGAATAGGGCTGCCAGGCTCCAGTGGGCCCAGGAATTCTCCCCAAACGATCACTGTAGCCCAGCCTGCAGCACTGGGTTTCCCTGGAGTATCAGCTCCCTTTCCTTGCCAGCCCTGCCCCTCCCCAGGCTCTGCCTGGCATCCCTTTGCCCAGCCTCCCCGCCCTCACCAGGTGCCTGAAGAGCTCCCCTCCCCCCTTCTCTGCCCAGGGGCCACCTTTGACAAGCGCTCTCCCACCTGGACGGCCCTGGCCCGCATCGCAGGGCTGTGCAACCGAGCCGTCTTCAAGGCGGGGCAGGAGAACGTCCCCATCTCTAAGGTAGGGGGGAGCCCCCAGCGGGAGCTTCAGGAGCATGGCTGCCCTGCCATGGGGGGGGGGGACCCCTTGCCCCAAGTGTGGGTGTGGTGGGGGGAGGTGAGCCTCCCTTCTCCTTCCCAGGGAGGCTTCCAGAGGTGGGGCCACCCCAGGCGAGGGCCAGAAGGGAGGAGAACCACACCCCCCATGCCTGTGGTGCTGACGGGGGGGGGATGTATGTGCTACAGCAGCAGCCTGGAGAAGGGGCTGCAGGAGTCCCCCCCCTTGCTGCAAGCTCTGTCCTGTGGGGGTCTCCCTGGCCTCCTGCAGAACCCGGCCCTGGCAGCCCCCCCCCCCCAACCCTCAGCGAGTGAGCATGCTGCTCCGGACCTGAGCCTGGCAGTTCCTCTCCAGATGTTCTGGGTTTGCCCTTTCTCTGCTCCCCCCCCCCCCCGCTCCTCACAGAGGGACACAGCTGGCGATGCCTCCGAATCGGCCCTCCTGAAATGCATCCAGTTGTCTTGTGGGTCCGTCAACAAGATGCGCGAAAGGAACCCCAAAGTGACGGAGATCCCCTTCAACTCCACCAACAAGTACCAGGTGGGCCCTGAGGCTGGGGGGCAGGGGGACTGGCAGGCAGGCCCCTCTGGACGCAGAGGTTCAACAGGCGTTTCGCCTGCCCCCTTGACAGCGCTGGAGAGCCCCTGTGGTGGTGTGGTTGGAGTGCCGGACTAGGATCTGGGCATCAGGGGACCTCCAAGGTCATCTAGTCCAACCCCTCAAGGACGCAGGAAATTCAGGAGAACCTGAAAGCAGGAGAACCGGCGGGTTCAAATCCCCACTCTGCCCAGTAAGCCAGTCAAGCACCTTTCCAGCCTTACCTACTTTACAGGGTTGTTGTGAGGATAAAGAGAGGGCAGGGAGATCTTGTGTACAATAAAGATGTCCACATGAAGAGAACAATCAGCTGCTGTCAGCAGTTGGCCATAAATTTGCTAGTCCTTCTCTTCCATGTGGACATTTCCACTTCCATTGTGGCCAAATGTTTCCATGCAGTTCAATCTCAAGGGAAGACAAACCAGTCCAAATTGCTGCTTCTCTCTGGGTCCTGCTCACTGTTTTCATAATGCTGCATGCAAATGTATTCTCACACCCTCCCTAGAAGGTTGAACCGATCCCTTCCGATCCGAGACGTGGTCTCTGGGGAAGTCTGCCTCCCTTGAATGAACCTCGGTTGGTCTTGGAGGGCCCCCACTGGCCTCCGCTTCAGCCCCTCCCAGCTTCCCACCTCAATCTAGGCTGAAGGAAAGAAAATTAATACATTGCTAATTACTTCTGAGAGTCCCAGGAAACAAAGTGGGGCTCCTGTCTATTTTTAATCAAGGCCACGAACCCTTTCTCCGGGCAGGACTCCTCATGTGTCATGGCTGGGGGGCGCCACCAGGGGGCGCCACTGCCCAAGAGACGGGCCCCAGTCGCTGTGGGGCGGCCTCGAATCACCTCCCCCTTCAGTTTCCTTTCCATGCAATTGCTCCGTGCAATTGCTCCTTCCCCGCAGAAACCTGTGGTGCAGACCCACAGGAGTGGCATACGAAGGGGCCTTCTCCTGCATCGGAGCCCCGGCCACCCCCCTGGGTTGACCTGGGGACTGTGGCCCACGGGAAGAGCACCTCCGTGGCAGGCCAAGGCTCCCAGCTTCCAGTCCCAGCACACCTCCAGGGGAAAGGGTCCGCAGACTCAGCAGCACCAGAAGGACCAAGAGCAACATTGGGGGCAGGGTAGGAGCTTCCATGGGTCCCTTCTGCAGACAGATCCAGAGGGGGGCCCTGTGAGAGAGCCAGAGTCCGGCAGCACCACTGGGGGCAAGATTTGTTAAGTCTTGAAGCAGCTCCTGGCCTCTGGCTCTCTTCGGCTGCTGCAGTCAGCCTCGTTCGGGCCCCCCCCCCCAGGATCTCGCTTGATGGACCGGGGGAGGGGGTCCCCCCTCTCCCCCTCCCCTGTTGGCCTCCCCATGGGATCTTTGGGTGTCCCAGAAGCAGTTCTGGACTTCAGAAACACAATTGTCTTTTTTATTCCCATTCCTGGAGGGTCCAGTTGACCGCTGAGTGCCTGGATGGTCCTGTGTCCTTTCTGGATTAGGAAGCCCCCCTGCACCCCCTCCCTGTTCCCTGGGGGCCCTGCTAAGGACTCTCCCCTGTGTTGCAGCTCTCCATCCACGAGACGGAAGACCGGCCCAAGGGCCACCTCCTGGTGATGAAGGGGCTCCCGAACGCATCCTGGACCGCTGCTCCACCATCCTGATGCAGGGCAAGGAGGTGCGGCTGGACGCCGACATGCGGGAGGCCTTCCAGAACGCCTACCTCGAGCTGGGCGGCCTGGGCGAGAGAGTGCTCGGTGAGAGGGCCAGGGCCAGGGGCGGGACGGACGGGCGGCAGGCAGGCAGGCAGGCAGGGGCGGCAGGCAGAGGCCGGGGGCAGGCCCTTCAGCCACCCCTGGTCCGGTCCAGCAGGGCTCTTCTTCTCCCACCCCAAGCTAACCCCCAGGGAGAGGACAAGCCCTTCTGCATGGGCAGGCCGAGGGACCCCCGTCTCCCAGAAATGAGCCCTGCAGGGTAGAGCCGAGGGGGCCCAGCCGCCACAAGGCCCTTTGCCAGGGGGCAAGTGAATCCCCGGGGAAAGACCTCCCGCGTCCAGGGGGTTGCTCCCTGAAGGGGAGACGTGGGGCGGGAGGTGTGGGGGGCTGCAGTGGGGCTCACCCACGGAGGGGAGACGGAGCCTCGCTCTCCCTCTGCCAGGCTTCTGCCAGGTCTACCTGCCCGAAGGCAAATTCCCGCGGGGCTTCAAGTTCGATGCCGACGAGGTCAACTTCCCCATCAAGAACCTCTGCTTCGTGGGACTCATGTCCATGATCGACCCGCCTCGGGCCGCGGTGCCGGACGCCGTGGGGAAGTGCCGGAGCGCCGGCATCAAGGTACGGCTCCGGCCCCTGCAGGAAGGAGGGTGGAGCAGCTGGTGGCTGGGCGACCCCCCCCCCTCGAAAGCCTCACCCAGCCCGGAGGGTCTCCTGCAGGTCTGTGTTCCTCACTGCGGGGGGCTTCCACCCCTGGAGGCAAAGCTGGTGCTGCTGGCTACCCCTCCGTGCCCTTAATCCCCCTTGGCCAGCTGTCCAGGGGGTGAGGGAGGCCCCCGGGGAGGGGAGGGCAGGGGAGGGGAGGGGAGGGCAGGCAGGCTCCTCATCTGGGCTTAAGCGGGACGGAGGCTGCAGAGGCCGGGAGCCCATGTGACGCAGCCAGCAGCTCATCTGCGGCCTCAGCCTCAAGGGCCAAGCAAGGACAGGACAGCAAGGGGAGGGGGCAGGTCGGGATGCCCAGCAGCCCTCCTCGGACCGTGGAAAGGTCAGCCCGGCTCGAGGGGACGGGGATCCTGACCTGCGGGGTGTGATGGCCAGCTGGTTTGGTTCCCCGCTCCTCCTCGCCCTCCACCTGCAGGCAGGGAAAGCCACAGTCCTGTGAGAGCTGTTCTCACTGAGCAGTCCTATCAGAGCTCTCTCAGCCTCCGTTCCCTCCCAAGAGGTCTGTGGTGGGGAGACGAAGGGGATGGGACGTTCAGTCCGCTTGGAGACTCCTTCAGGAAGTGAAAAGGGGGGTATTTAAAGCCAGCTCTTCCCTCCTCTGTCCGGGTGGGCTCAGAAATGGCCAGGAAGCCTGGGGGGGGGTAGTCTGGAGGGGGTGGTGGCTGAAGGGGCCCAGAGTGCCCCTGGCCTGTTTGCTGTGGGTGCAGCGGGTGGTCCAGTCGTGTTGCCCACGTGGGTCTTGAGGCGGCACCCCTGGCCAGGCTGTCCTTGGTGGGAGGAGTCCCCCGTAGGGGTCAGGCCCCCCCTGCACAGGTGCTCCTCCGGGATCCGGCCTCACGCTGCCCGTGCCCCGCCTCTTTCCGGCAGGTGATCATGGTGACCGGTGACCATCCAATCACGGCCAAGGCCATTGCCAAGGGGGTGGGCATCATCTCCGAGGGAACGAGACCGTCGAGGACATTGCGGCCCGCCTCAACATCCCCGTCAGCCAGGTCAACCCCAGGTAGGCCCCCCCACCCTCCAGCAGCCGCTCTGCCCCCCCCAAGGCCCGGACCTGACCCCCCCCTTTCGTTCCTCTGTCCGTCCGTCTGTCCTTGCAGGGAAGCCAAGGCCTGCGTGGTGCACGGCTCGGACCTCAAGGACATGACGGCTGAGCAGCTGGACGAGATCCTCAAGAACCACACGGAGATCGTCTTCGCCCGCACCTCCCCCCAGCAGAAGCTGATCATTGTGGAGGGCTGCCAGCGGCAGGTGAGGGGCTGCCCAGGGGGGCTCGGGGGCCAGAAGACAAGCAGGGAGACGGACAGCCAGGCCGACCCGGCACCTGGCAGGGACTGTCCCCGGCTGAAGGCAAATTCCCCGCTGGCGGGCTGGTCAGTCTCCCCCGAACTTCAAAAGGGGAGCAAACCCACATCATTGTAATAGAATCAATTTCAGGTGTGCCCAGGTGTCCCCACTTGCGTGTCTGGGGCATAAGAGGCGTTCTGCTGTCCGTTGCCGTCTCTTGCTCAAGCCAGCTGGCTGGGGGTCGGGAGCTCTGGGCCATCGGCCGGATCTTGCTCAGCCAGCGCATGACCCTGGCTCAGGCAGCCAGAGGGCCCGTGGCAGCGACAAGCACGGTTTTTCGAGACCCTAAAAAGAGCAGGAAGGAAATTGTCCGCAAAGAGGGCCTTCCAGAAAACGGAGAGAAGCCTGCTCCGCTCCTGCTTCCTTCCTTCCTCCCTCCCTCCCTCCCTTCCCTCCCTCCTTCCCTCCCTCCCTCCTTCCTTCCTTCCTTCCTTCCCTCCCTCCCTCCCTCCCTCCCTCCCTCCTTCCCTCCCTCCCTCCCTCCCTCCCTCCTTCCTGCCTTCCCTCCCTCCCTCCCTCCTTCCTTCCTTCCCTCCCTCCCTCCCTCCTTCCCTTCCTCCCTCCCTCCTTCCTTCTCTCCCTCCCTCCTTCCTTCCTTCCTTCTCCCTGTATCTTCCTCCCTCCCTCCCTCCCCTCCCTCCCTCTTTCCCTCCCTCCCTCCCTCCTTCCTTCCCTCCCTCCCTCCCTCCCTTCCCCTCCCTCCCTCCCTCCCTCCTTCCCTTCCTCCCTCCCTCCCTCCCTCCCTCCTTCCTTCCTTCCTTCCTTCTCCCTGTATCTTCCTCCCTCCCTCCCTCCCTCCCTCCCCTTCCCTCCCTTCCCTCCCTCCTTCCTTCCCTCCTTCCCTCCCTCCTTCCTTCCTTCCCTCCCTCCCTCCCTCCCTCCCTCCCTCCCTCCTTCCTTCCCTCCTCCCTCCCTCCCTCCCTCCCTTCCTTCCTTCCTTCCTTCCTTCTTTCCTTCCTTCTCCTGTATCTTCCTCCCTCCCTCCCTCCCTCCCTCCCTCCCTCCCTCCCTCCCTTCCTTCCTTCGTTCCTTCTCCCTGTATCTCCCTCCTCCCTTCGGAGATGCAAAGTCTCCACAAGCTGTCCACAGTCGGCCTCGCCCTCCCTGTGGCACCAGGTGGGGAACGCTGCAGGAGCCCAGAGACCATCAACAGGTGGGCTTTCCTCAAACAGTGAAAGCCTAGAAGGGGCCTCCAGGGTCATCTAGTCCAACCCCCTGCTCAATGCAGGAATTCACAGCTACCTGCTCACCCTCAGGGACCCCAGTTTGGGCTTCTGCAAGCCCAAATCCCCAAGCCAGAAGAGGGGCTGACTGAGTCCAGCCGGATTCCATAGCAGGATCTCACCCACAGCAAACTAGCCCTGGCCCCTCATGTGTCCCCCATGAAGCGTTCTGTATGGTGCTCTTCCATTGTGGACAGTTGGAGACTGGGAGTCTTCTGGACCCCCTCAGGCAGACCCCTCCTGGAGGCTTAAATTTGGAGGTTGTATTTAGACGCTTGCGGGGAAGGGGTGGTCTTTAGCTGGGCAAAAGACCCAGAAAGCTCCGTGGGCCCCCTTCTGCACTTGTGGAGGGAGGGCTGAAATGCCCTTGGGAAACAGCCGCCAGAATAAGGTTAAAGCCTGGCTAGAAGAAGCCCACTGGCCAGGCTCCTAGTACTGCTGGTGCCGGACAAACCGCGAGGAAAAGTGCTGGCCCCAACACGGCCCGTCTGTGGCTCGCCAGGGGTCCTTCCCGGGTGGGCTGGACCGGTGGGGATGGGGTATTCCCTCCGGGGGAGGGCTGCACTGAAAGGATCCCGATTCCCAAGGGCAGCAAGACGTTGAGGGGAGGGCCTTCCCAAGCAGCCCTCTCCACCCGCCACAGGCCCCCCCAGCCCCAACCTTTCCCCTGCGGCCTAGGGGGCCATTGTGGCCGTGACCGGCGACGGAGTGAACGACTCGCCAGCCCTGAAGAAGGCGGACATCGGCATCGCCATGGGCATCGCGGCTCTGACGTCTCCAAGCAGGCTGCAGACATGATCCTCCTGGACGACAACTTTGCTTCCATCGTGACGGGCGTGGAGGAAGGTGAGCGCCCCGCCCCTGAGGGGGCCTTTCCTTCCGGCCCCCCCCAGCCCCCCCCCCCGCCAGGCCTCCTCACCTCCTCTGTGCCCGGCAGGCCGCCTGATCTTCGACAACCTGAAGAAGTCCATCGCCTACACCCTGACCAGCAACATCCCCGAGATCACCCCCTTCCTCCTCTTCATCATCATCAACATCCCCCTGCCGCTGGGCACCGTCACCATCCTGTGCATCGACCTGGGCACCGACATGGTGAGCGGGGGGGGGGGGGAGAGCAGGGGGGGGGGTCCTGCTCAGGTCTCTGCTGTGATGATGGGGGCTGCCGGGGAGTCACATAGAGCGGGGTCACTCCACGATGCCCCCCCAACCGCCTCTTCCAGTTCCCGACAAGTGTTTTTTTGAATGGGAGTGGGCTGGGGGTGAGGCTGGGGGGCTTCTGCCCAGGAAAGCTTGTGACTGACTACGGGAGATCCGATTGGCTGGGAGTTTTCTTACATTTTCATTCATTCATTCATTCATTCATTCATTCATTCATTCATTCATTCATTCATTCATTCATTCATTCAGCTTCTATACTACCACCCCCAAAAGGCTCATGGCAGTTTACAACTAAAATATGCACCCTAAAACAACATTAACATCCCCAATTCTAACATCCCCACCCCCCAGCGGTGACAACTCCCTCCCAGCTCGACAGGCCATCTGACAAACAAGCCTCAGGAGGATCTTCCCAGGGAGCCACAGTGCGGGGCCTGGACCTTCCTTGCCCGGACCTTCCTTGCCCCGGCCTCAACCGAAGACCAGACGGAAGAGCTTCATTTTGCAGGCCCTGCAGAACTGTGCCGGCTCCATCAGGGCCCTCCGTTCTCCGCGAGCTCATTCCACCAGGTCAGGGCCAGGCTGGAGACCTCCAACAGATTCCTACCCGCCCTGCGGGAGCATAAAGCTGATAGGCAGTCCCACAGGTATATGGGGCCCAGACCGCAGATGGCCGTAAAGGTTAACACCAGAACTTAGAAGAAGAAGAAGAAGAAGAAGAAGAAGAAGAAGAAGAAGAAGAAGAAGAAGAAGAAGAAGAAGAAGAAGAAGAAGAAGAAGAAGAAGAAGAAGAAGAAGAAGAAGAAGAAGAAGAAGAAGAAGAAGAAGAAGAAGAAGAAGAAGAAGAAGAAGAAGAAGAAGAAGAAGAAGAAGAAGAAGAAGAAGAAGAAGTTGGTTCTTAGATGCCGCTTTTCTTTACCCGAAGGAGCTCAAAGCGGCTTACAGTCGCCTTCCCTTTCCCCTCCCCACAACAGACACCCTGTGAGGTGGGTGAGGCTGAGAGAGCCCTGATATCACTGCTCAGTCAGAACAGCTTTATCAGTGCCGTGGCGAGCCCAAGGTCACCCAGCTGGCTGCATGTGGGGGAGGGCAGAATCGAACCCGGCATGCAGATTAGAAGTCCGCACTGCACCAAACTGAATTTGGTCCGGACTGTAACTGGCAACCAGTGCCTCAGGATAGGCTGAGTGTTCCCATGAGAACCGTAGGGGCCGCATTCTGCACCAGCTGCAACTTCCGCGTCAAGGTCAAGCGGGGGCCCCTGGAGAGTGTTCCAGAAGCCGAGACTGGAGGTGACCCTGGCGTAGATGGAGAAACGCTGCTTGTGCTTGGACAGCAATGGCCCCGCAGCACAGGGGTCTTCCCGGAGTGGCTCGTTCCACCTCCCACATCAGCCGTCTTGTGACTGTGCACACCCCGTTGCATCAGAACTCCAGCGGGAGCCCAGTGTGCAGAGGCTGGTCTGATGTGGAGACAACCTCAGTGCCAGGTGACCCCCCCCCACCTGCCCACCTGCCCACCCTCCCAGCCCCCTTTCTGAGCCGCAGTCTTTGGCTGCCCCCCAGGTCCCGGCCATCTCCCTGGCCTACGAGGCCGCAGAGAGTGACATCATGAAGAGGCAGCCGCGGAACTCCAAGACGGACAAGCTGGTGAACGAGCGTCTGATCAGCATGGCCTACGGGCAGATCGGTAAGAGTGCCGGACCCCCAGCGGCTGCCCCCCTCGGCCCCTGGCCCCCAAGAGCCACGAAGGCCCTGGAGGGACGGAGGGGAGGCGAGCTCCTCGGCCCCCCCCCCCCAGCCAGCCAGCCAGCCAGCCAGCCAGCCACCTCCGCCCTTGAGGCCTGCAGACGGCCGGGCCCCACAGCCCTGCCAGGCCTCACAGCGCCCTGCCCTCGGCTGCCTCCCCCCAGGCATGATCAGGCCCTGGGCGGCTTCTTCACGTACTTTGTGATCCTGGCGGAAAACGGATTCCTTCCCACCACCCTGCTGGGGATCCGTCTGGACTGGGACGACCGATCCAAGAACGACCTGGAGGACAGCTACGGCCAGGAGTGGGTGAGTGGGGGCCGGCAGCCACGGTCATTCATGGGGCCTCCACGGACAGAAGCAGTGTACCCCAGAGAGGTTGCTGAGGGCCGGCTGAGGAGCCCTTTCTGTCCGCCCGGCCCTCGGCCGCTCCTGCTCACGCTGCCGCCTCTGCTCCCCCTGCTCTCCCGTAGACCTACGAGCAGCGCAAGGTGGTGGAGTTCACCTGCCACACTGCCTTCTTTGCCAGCATCGTGGTGGTGCAGTGGGCAGACCTCATCATCTGCAAGACCAGCGCAACTCCGTCTTCCAGCAGGGCATGAAGTGAGTGGGGAGGAGCCCTCGGGGCGGGGGGGGGGGAGCAGAGGCTGTGGGAGCCTGCCTCCCCTTCCCCAGCGCCCCTCAGGATGCTCTCCATGCGCTCCTCCTCTGCCCCACTGGCCTGGGAGCCGGAGGGGACCCCATGGATGGGGAGAGGGGGCTCGGTGGGGCCCCTTCCTGTGCTGCCCCATGGCCCAGGGTCAGGCCTCGGGAGGAGGCGGGTGCCGGGCCAAGGAAAGGCCGTTGCAGGCTCCCTCAGCTCTCCTGGGCTGGGAAGGGGCCCCCTGGGCCACTCAACATGACCCCTCCCCCACCCCCCACCCCACCCCCTTTGTCCTCCCCAGAACAAGATCCTGATCTTCGGGCTCCTTGAAGAAACTGCCCTGGCTGCCTTCCTGTCCTACTGCCCAGGCATGGGGGTGGCCTTGCGCATGTACCCCCTCAAGTAAGTGAGAACACCATGGCTCCCCACACGACAGCCATGGTGGGTGGGCTCTGGGCCATGAAGCCCTGCTGAGGTCCCTCCCCAGCCCCCCAACCACCAGGGGCTCCTCCTAACCCCCCCCCCCATTTGTGCTCCCCATGAGTGCCCCAGAGGCCCCAGCGCTGGTCTTTCCTTCCTTGCCGCAAGCCTATTTCTAGCATGGCAGTTCCTGGGGCCCCCCATGCCCCCCCCATGGGCTGCCAGGCCCCTCTGGATGCTGACCCTCCCGTGCCTCCCCTGCAGGGTCACCTGGTGGTTCTGCGCCTTCCCCTACAGCCTGCTCATCTTCATCTACGACGAGGTGCGGAAGCTGCTTCTCCGGCGCTATCCCGGCGGTGAGTCTGGCTCAGGGGCAGGGCGGCTCCTGGCCCCGGGGAGGGGGGCCGGCCCATTGGGGGATTTCGCTTCGCCCTTTTAATCTGGGTGAGCTCCCTTGTGCATCTCTGGCCCCAAAGGCAGGCCTGCAGCACTGGAGCCAGTTGGGTGGAGTGGTCAGGAGTGCGGACTTCTAATCTGGCAGGCCGGGTTCGATTCTGCTCTCCCCCACATGCAACCAGCTGGGTGACCTTGGGCTCACCACGGCACTGATAAAGCTGTTCTGACCAAGCAGTGATATCAGGGCTCTCTCAGCCTCTCCTCCCTCACAGGGTGTCTGTTGTGGGGGGAGGAATGGGAAGGTGATTGGAAGCAACTTTGAGCCTCCCTCTGGCAGAGAAAAGCGGCATCTAAGAGCCAACTCTTAGTCTTCTTCTGAATAAACACACACACTCCTTGAGAAGCAGCCCAGCCGCCCTCTCTCTCTCTCTCTCGTGGACGTCCACTTGGCCTTGCCTCGCCTGACTGGCAGAGGCCTCTGGAGGCTGAGAAGGGCCTTCCCTAGTCCAGCTCTGACCCTTGGGCACGACCTGGAGAGCTTCCGCCTGCTAATCTGATGCGGCTCCACTGAGCCACATTTTTTTAAAGTTGATGCAAACGCCAGACGTGCTCGATGCCACCCGTGAGAACAGAACAGAGCCTGGCCCTGGCTGGGATTGGAAATGGGCTCCTGGCAGAGCCCTGCTGGAGCTCCTGCAGCCCC